>NW_022900917.1:358382-368925 GCF_012274545.1 Fukomys damarensis
GAGTTTTTTTTTTTTTTTTTTTTTTTTTTTCTTTTTTTTGGTACCAGGGATTGAACTCGGGTCCTTGTGCTTACAAGGCAGGCCACCAAACTGCTGAGCTAAATCCCCAGCCCAGAAAGTTATTCTTAATATCAAACTAAAATAATGTCAACTGTACTCCATATCCACTCAGGGGTACTGAAACCAAGGAAAATTTGGGTTTAGTAAAAGTTAGAGAAAAAGCTTTAAGTGTAAAAGAGAAAAGTGGAAAAGGGTGGTAGAGAATCTTTGTATGTTAGATAGAAATTATGACAATTACTATCCACTCAAGATATTTTCAATGATTTTTTTAAAGTAACAATCTGTAATATTGTAAAATTGTTTAGTCTCATATTAGTAAGGAGCATTTCAATTATATAAAACAATCCAATCAACGAAAGTAAATAAATTGGTTGCTATATGTCAGGTTCCTAAATGTTCCATTGAAACTAGACCAGTAAGTTCATACTCTGATTATCCCATTGGAAGATGAGTGAACTGAGGCAAAGAAGAATAAAGCAATGTGTTTCACATTTCGCTCAAGAGACTAGAATCCAGGTGATCTGCCCTACAGGGCCAATGTTTCATTATGATGCAATCCTGTCCTGTCCTGTCCTGTCCTTCAGGTCTGGAGTCTGGGGACGGGATCTAGTCAAGTGTAGAAGCTCATCAGTTTGTGGTTTTAGGCTTTCAAAGCGAATTCAGACCTTCAGGAATTTGTGTTCTCTTTGTGGTAGACATAATGCAAATTTCTATTTGAAAAGGAGGAAAGAAAGTAGTTTAAAAGCCTTCAAGGTTTTTGAACATCAAACAGTTCTTACCAAAGAACACTACAATAACTGAGGTATATCCAAATTCTTTGAAATACACAGATTTGACAGCAATATGATTCACAGAATACCCAGAGACATTTCATGGTATCATAGCTCCAAGCAAAACAGAAACCCCTGTCTTGGGTTCTTCTCTCTCATTAACTGATTCCTAATTGCTTTTACTCTCCTCCCCATGGACACCCTGGGAACCTTTATCACCAGGAAATGGTGACAATGAGACGGGGGTGGGGGTGGCCATGTGGGTATCAGGGGGAAGACTTGACTGAGCTGCCTCTTCTCACAGGGCCCAAGTCAGCAGCAGCAATAACCACGGGCTTCTGTCTGGAAGCTTCACAGTGGATGACTTCTCTTCATATCTGTGGGTGGAGGGTGGGTGAGTACTCCATGCCTACATTTTGGTAGTGTGGGCAGCTAAGATCAAACTGTACAAATTGTCCACTTGAACACTAAAGAAGCAAAGCAAATCCAGCTAACACAGCCAAATGTTGCTTCTTTTTTGTTGAATTATTTTTCTAAATGCCTCTTTGGCTAAGAGGCAAAAGTGGCTCACAATCAGGATTTTGAGATTGCTACTAGAAAACCTGAGTGTAACAAAACAGATGCCTTGGCCCTTTTATTTTATGCCAGTGAAGATAACAAGCTGACATAATTTAAAACATCATGTCAAGCAAATCAAGGCTATCCTAATGTACAGAACAACACTGAGAATGAAAGTAGTATCAGATTGAAAAAGAAACTAGAGCCAAGATAGAGTTGGACCATGAAGGTCTCACCAAACACATTTCTTATCTTAAAATAAGAGCTGCACAACCTTCTCCACAGTTCCTTCCCATTCTAACATTCCGTGACCCTGTTTTATATTGAATGCATGTGTGGGGCCGGGTAGGTCATTTTATCTTTAGTCTAGGGGTTTCTATAATGAATAAGCACATCTACCAATCCTTAAAAACATTCTTATGAAAGCTCTGATCTTTTAAAACATTCCAGAGTCTGATGCTGAAAGTGAGATAAACTAGACAACCCAGATTTGATTCAGTATCCATATGTGGTTGGCAAGCCAACTAGCTTCATTTCTTCATCTGGAAAATTAGACTAATCTTTTTGATATTCCTAGATATTTTACATGACTATTTGCATCTTCTTGGTTACCCTACCTTAGAAAACTAAGTGATTCTGGTTTATAGTCTTACCCATCAGGTATTAATAGGAGTCTGTTTAAACCCTACATCTTTGTAAATGGAAATGGAAGCTGCCACTAAGCACAGGCATGTACATTTCACTTTAATCCATGGGTGTCAAATACCTTTCTAATGTGATCAAATTCTCGCTGCCTTCATGTCTAAATGAAAACATTCCATATGTGCATGCTTTCTGAATTCTGAAAATGTAGGCAAATATTGACTACATTGGAAAATAATTGTTAGGACCAAATAAATCTATATAATCCACATATAGATTTTAATGTATTTTGAAGGCAGGTTTTTCATGATTTGCCCAGCCTCTCTCTGCAAACCACCTACCCCAAATCATCCCAATACAAACAGTGCACACTGCTAGCTCTGTGAATGCTATGGACTAAATCACTGAACTGGCATTTTAATTTTCACTTATACTGGAAATATTCTGGGTTTGTTTCTCCTCTTCTCAAGACCCTCTAATAGCCAAGTGTACCACTCACTCACAGGGGAAGTTGAGGTCTGCCATCTTCTAAAAGCTCCCTGGTGTTCCTCATCCATCTGCTAACTCCATGCCCTTCATGATAGCCATGCCACCAAGCTTCCCTTCCACTCTGCTCCCCTGGTCTGTGTGGCCTTCCAGAGGATCCCTGTTCCCTAGACATTTCAGTGTTTACCCAAATCTTAACCTTCTCAAGTATGGCTATCTAAATTTTGCCCCTTTACACACTCTGCATATCCTTGACATGTAGTTCTACTTAATATAATACTATTTTGTTTATTCCTTTTTTAACTGAATGCCTCCCTCAAACACAATGTAAGGTACATGAGGACATGGATATATGTTTTTATTTTTTTAGAATATATTTGATATTTAAATATGCATTGGATGAACAGATACATTTCTGGAAATCCAAAAATAGCAATGCACAGTTTGCACTGAGTAAGGGAGAGTAATTGTCCTTATCTACCCAGAACTTGGGAAAAATTGTTTCAGTCTTTCCTCCCAGTATGAATCTAAATAACTTTCTTTTACTTCTAAACCCACACTTACACTAAGTAGTGATCTTTGTCAAAATCAATTTGAGACCTTATCAAAAAGGCAGATTCCCAGGTGCTGACTTAGGTCAAATTCTCTGGACAAACAGAAGACATTTGCAATCTTTACTTTTAATAAATTTCCTAGGTAAGGTTTACATAAAATGTGTGAGCCACTGACAGAAATACTTTGTGGCCCATTAATTTTCTTAATGTCTTTCTTCTACTATTCTAAACTCTATACTAGAATATTCACATCCAGTGTCTGTTAACTGTCCCAAGCCATATCCTTGTTGTTCTACTTAAATTGTTCAGGGTTTGGGGACACAATTGTTTAACAAATTATTTGATTTTTGTTATGTAAAGGATGAGAAGAACAATAAAAATTATTACAATGAAATTTATTGTGACCCTCACACACTTCCTTTTCACTAAGTAAAAGATGTTTGGCAAACTAAATTCAAGTTTGTTGTTTGAATGATAAAAGAATTTTGTCCTTTTTCATATATGTATATCATGCTCACTCTTGAATGATTTTAATAATAGTTTAAATTGAACAAATCAACTACTTCTCTTATAAAAGAAATATTTTAGATGGAATTTTCAGTTAACACTCAAATCTAATAAATCTTATAAATAAATATACATTATTTCTCATCACGCATTTTTAAACCATTGACAAATACCAGCATTGGTTGTATGCATTTTCAGAAGTATTTATCTATTACCTATTTGTGTCTAATGATGAGACAAAGAGGGAAACCATAAACCTCTCAAAATGCTTTATAAATCTGGCTTCAAACTGACCTGAGACTTGTACAATGTTACAAATTTTATGAGGCAATGGGGAAATTAAATTTGTTTATTTTTTGGTTGTTTTTGTTTATTTAACTGCACATACATTTTTCAAGCCATTCTAGATTTGGCACCATCCACACTGCATCTGGCCAAACACTTTTTCCTTAATTTTTATAACCAAAGAAATTTTCAGGGAAATTTAATCCACATGTTTCTGATTTATTCCATATCTAGGAACATTTTAGTGAAGGATATTTCATTCCAAAACTTTTGCAAAAGATTCTTTATCTGTAGTTCCTAAGGCTGCAGGTTCATGAATCAAAATAATAGGGATATGCACAAGGTTAATTCAGGCACAGCAAGACTCACCAAAAGAAAATGGGCAGAATGAGCCCATGGGACCAAAGCTTTCCTGAAGGCTCTGGGAAGCTGAAGTAAAATGTTTTAACTTCAAACTCACAGCATTAGTATTAGTTTACCAAGAGGAGTTTTTCCATTTGCTTAGAAGCTCCACTCCAAGGATGGAGTACTCCATGTGTAGGTAGAACATGTAGGTAGGTGGCAGTTACTATTGCTATAGTGATGAGGGAAAAGAGATAAGGAAAGCATCAAAGTGCCCTTAAATAACATACAGTTTAGCAGGTGGAAATGCAACCCAAGGCAGTAAAATCAATGCTTTGCTATCACACTACTGTAAGCCAGACTGTCTAGTTGTCTGTGTATCCTTAGCACAGCAACCCCATGCAAGTCTTAGCACACATAAACTTGTACACACACACACACACACACACACACACAATTATCATTGTGGTCTCAGATCTCAGAAACTAGGATCTTATTTGATACAATCAAAGTGTATCTTTTAAATCTGCTTAGCATACAAAGCATTTTACGCATGGTATACATGTAAAACAGACTTACGATAATAAATGGAAAAATAAATAAAATTCAATTTATTTCTTACTTGTTGTAAAGATTAATTTGCAGCCCTAAAAAGAACAACCTAAAATTAGGATTGATGATATATGAAATAGAAGAGTTAAAATGAGAAGTCATTAGAACTTTTAATTAGATAGACTTTGAAGGAATCTGATTACTACTATCTTGGTCTAAGCAGTCATCACTTTAAATCCCTTCCCCTTGCTATGCTTTACATGTACTGCAGATGCATGGTCATGGATTGCTAAGGGCCAAAAAGCACAGTTACACCTAGAATTGCCAGTCGTTGTTCAGCCATGTTCTTGACAAGCAACATGCAACTCCTTGTACATCCTCAAGCCCTATCCCAGGAGGGTAGCACAACTCCTTTGTACTGAACTCTCCCCCTCAACAGTCTCACTGTGATTTTTTCCTTCCACAGCCCCCTCTTTTTAAGCTCATGACCCTATAAAGATCCCCTAGCCTGTGGGAGAGTAGCTGGTCTGGTGTCTAGTGCCAAAGCCATCCCTCTCAGGTTTGTTCTGAAATCAACCTGTCCTGTGAGCTCAGGCCTCTGTTTATTTTCCTTTCTCCTAACATTTGGTTTCCTTTTGTCCCAACAGACTTCAAACTAAATTCTGGGCCATTTGCAAAGAGAACATCATGGTATATGGAGTCATCACCACATTTAACATAGCAATAGCTTCTGCAATAAAATTTGTGATTATTGCATTCAACTAAATCAAGGAAAAGTCTACCATAACACCGAAATTAGCCATTTCATCATCATCAGTCATCAGGTAAATCACAAACCAGGACTTAATTGCACGGGTCCTCTTAACGGTGTGTGTGTGTGTGTGTGTGTGTGTTGGCTTATTGGTTGATTGTTCTACAATGGCATCTATTTAGACATTCTAATATTTTATTCTTCAATGTATATATGATATATTTTTAAATAAAACTATTAAAGTTCTTCTACAGATTACATCAGATTATGCTTTTCAAACATGACTTGTACAACTTCCATCTTGAAAGCTTTCCTGACTTGTGGCCTTGTCACTTTCCTGTCCAGGGCTAGAGTCTACTCTTCTGTACCTTGAATCTTGGAGGACTGATGACTACTAGAACCAGTAGAATAGGGGCTCAAATGCCAACATATACAGGAAGTACAATTCCCCCAAGATGACCGAGCCACGTGGGAAGGCCCTGAGTGGTGCCATGTAGACAGGGACAGGTCAAGGAGCAATGAGGTGCCTGAGGGGAGAAGTCATCTTGGAAGTGCATCCTCTAGTCCCAAGCACTTCAGCTGCTACCACAGGGGTGAGAGACCAGCTACCAAATTGAGCTGCTCCAGCTCAGTACCCCTAAAATCGTGGGTAAAATAGAATGGCTGTTTTCACTACTGAATTTTTAGGTGATCTGTTATGAATCAACAGGCACTGAAAGACAGATCATTAGGGAACTTCTGTTCTCTAAGCACACCTACACTAACATGTGGGAAGGGACACATAAGGAATGCAGAAGCCATGCCAACAGACTCCAGGGCTTGCAACCCAATGACCGTCAAAATGTATGTGACCACCTGAAGAAACCACCAGAGAAACACATCAAAACTACCAAAATGAAATATTAAAGATAACAAACAGAATCACTAGAAACTTTTAGAATGAAAAAGAAAAGATGCTCTGATTTGAGTACAGCAGCCAGACGAGACTTCTCATAAGGTCACCTGCCTCTTTATATATGATGGGTAACAGTCATCAGAAGGGGAAAGGAAGGCCTTTTACAAGGAAAATAAATGAATGGAAGAAAGAGAGAGAAAGGAAGGAAGGTAGAAACGGAGGGAAGGAAAGAAGGGGAGAAGGTAGAAGGAAGGGAGGAAGGAGAATAAACCATAAAAGCTCCTAGAAGGCCAGGGTGGTGGAACAGTCCTATAACCCCAGCCACTCACTACTAAGGCTAGGGCAGGGGGACTGCAAATTAGGCCAACCTGGGCTACTCTGGGAGACTCTGACTCAAAACAAGAAGCACAAGTGGTATAACACAGGAGGAGAGCACTTGCCTAATTTGCACAAGGCCCTGTGTTCAATCCCTGCTATCTCATACATAAAAGAGAAGAAAAGAAAAGAAGAAAATGTTATTAGAGACAACAAGATTCCCAGTGGCCAAGGCCAAAAAAGGAACCAGAATAAAGTATTTGTTAAGAGATTTAAAAGGAACCAGATTTTCTGAGAGTAATTTCTCCAGTGACCTCTTTATGTAATGAACAGTGTCTTCAGTGATACAATAGATACTTTGATGACTTTTGATAAACATCTTATGGCCTTTCAATATTAACTGTTGGCATAATGCTGAAACGCACTTTAATAAGATTAGCTCTATAATAGCTCAAAACAATGCAGTGTTAGTGCCCTGCTCTTGCCAGTATTGCTGGACCTAAGAGGAAAACATGGAAGTATGTTGAAGACCTGGTATCCTTATGAAATTTTCCATACATATTATTACAAATGAGATTTTTAAAGTAGGGATTAGTCATCAAAGAGTTCTAAGGGCATTCCCCAGGGAAGCTATTCAGTGCAAATATTCTGTGTTACATATTTGACCACTAACTAGTCAGCAAGTAGGTTAATGTATTTTTATGAAAAATCTAATCAAAACACTCATCAGAATGAAAGGCCACCATACTTGAATGGCCAAGAGGTTACTTACATGCAGAACTGACATTTGCCTGTGGTGATAGGCCTGTCTCAAGCCTCAGATGGATGAATTCAGCATGAGGATTTCACTCTGGGAATTTGTAGGCAGGAATTGGCAATCATCTCTCAGACAATAGAAAACCAAGTATAATGCTATATGATAAAGACACTTAATTTTGGAAACAACAGCATATGCATGTACTTTTTGAGATAGTTCCTGAGGTAAATAAATGACTTCTTTCTATACCAAATTGATGAACATAAACTGATTAAACAACACTTGACAACTTGCATAGTAAGATGATTTGAATATCAGAGTGCTAATTTCAAGCTGTTCTTCCTGGTAATAACATAAAGCTAGACTGAATATAGAGGTTAATTCTAGTGTGTTATAATAAAATCCAATCATCTGTGATTACTCAAGGTAGCTCATGTTGTTAAATGCTTACCACATGTCAAGCTCTGTCCTAATTGCTTTACATTTCTGATTCAATCCTCACAACCCTTCCAGGTAAGCATGTTAGTGCCAATGTTCCACACAGGAAAGCCAGATCCTTGCTTATAATTATGAAATAGAAAGCAAGGGAACAGGGATTCCAACCATAGCTTTCTTGACCTAGAGCTCACATTTTCATAATTCTTTTATCCCTCTCTCAGTTTAGTGAATAATTATCTTATTCTCATAAGCAGGCTATGCCTGTTCATTTCATCTAAGCAAGACCGTATCACTAACATGCAATTTCCAAGGCAGAGGAAGCAAAAAACATATCACCAGCAAAAATCCCCCTTGTTTTTGCCTTATCTATATATGATCCCTGTGTCTTCTGAAGACTTCAGTGGTTTTGTACTTTTCTATCTTTTTATCTTTCTTTTTACAAAGAAGTATAACTTTCTGACTGAGATCCAACCATTTACTTTTTTTCTTAATGAGGTTAAAACCTGCATGGAAGGGCATATCTAAATAGCCCTGTAAAATTGTATCTTATTATAAAAACTCAAGAAGATTAATGTTTCCTTAAAGTTCATGTTCAAAATAATGAAGAAACATTTTGGAAAAAAACTTAGGAAAAACATTATGTAACAAAATACATTCTGAATAAAAGTTTTTAGGAAACCCATGATTTCTTTGGAAACCTTAGTAGCCTAGGATTTTGAAGGTCCTTTTCATATCTTGATAAAACAAAACAAAAAATCCTTTGAGTTATGCACTCCCATCGATGAAGTCTTGTTTTCTAAATTTTACACTTAGAATTATGACTCTTTAGGTAGGAAATTATTACTTAACAACACACCTTATCAAAAGTTGATGGGAAATTCTGTTCCCTGTCCACTTCCTTTTTCTATTAGGCAAGAGACAACAGCTGATATGAAAGAGAAATCACTGATGAATGTGACAGAAAAATGGTCTCATGACATACAAAAAGAGTTTGTTGACTGCTCAGAGGCATCTAGGACATTTTCACTTATCTTTATATGACAATGGCTTTCTAAAGCTAATACAAGAATATGTTATAGGTCAAATATATTTTTATGAAAGAATTAGAGAAAAGAATTCTTGTGTTTTCCTTTTGCCTGTCCTTTGCCTCATTCCATTGTCTCTTTCGATACCTTTTTCCAGCTGTGCATGTTTCTGCTGTATTTTTATTTTGATCCAGGAAAGAAGGATGAGCCATATAGGAGGCTCTCATTTACAAACAACAGATTGACAAAGGTAGAGGGGAGGAAGCATAAGAGAATTCAGCACAGAAGTTCACTCTCTATGGCGAAAGCAAGTCTGGAGCAAAGGAAGTTGTACGGAAGTGGTAGAAATTTTATTTTCTAGAACAGGGAACAACTAACCAACTCACGAATTAAGAAATGTATTTATTTCTTACTATCTTAATCTAGTACCTGTTCCCTCGGTGTTATCTCGGTCCAGGGATTTTTATTAGTTGCAAGGGATAAAATAATCAGTGAAAAGGGAGGGAGAGAAGGGGGAAAGCGATGGAGAAGGAGAGGAAAAGAAGGCATTAATTACGATTGTGAACTTGACTAGATTTAGAAATTCCCAGCACAATTCTGGGTTTATCTGGGTCAGTCATGGAGGCCTGATTTTGGGCTATACATGCTTCTAGCACCTTCCTCTCTGGCACTGTTCCCCGGCTCGGCTTCTCAGCTGCCATGAATAAGCAGCTTTGTTAGACTACATCCATCTGTCATGACATTCCTGCCTTGGTGCACCCAAGCATGGACTCAATCCTCTGGGCCCATAAGCCAAGTAAACATCTTCAAATTATAGGTGTCAGGTGATTTGTCCAGCTGACCAACATAGAGAGACAGAGAGAGATATGGAGAGGCTCTGGGATAGTCTTAAATGTCTTTTGCCCAAAATGCCACTAGACTTCTCAGGAGGACCCGTGCCAAATCAATATGGACATGAAACACCTGTCCAGGGAGCTGTAGGGAAGATGTTCAATGACAGGGAGTAGAGTCAGTTTAGTGTCAAGCAGCTGACAGACCTTTCCTGGCTCTTAGCACTTCACATTACCAACCCTACTCTTCAGTTCTAGGGAAGTAAAGAGAGTCCAGTGATTGGAAAGAAAAGAAACATGGAAGAAAAAGTCGAGAAAATAATGCCTCTGCCACTTGAGACCTGGCCTGGAGCAGCCCCAAGGAAGGGCTTCAAAGGATGGCTGGATCCCAGGAGGGTGAAGTCTGAGATCTGTTACCAGAGAGGACTGCAGTCAACAATATTGGGGCGCCTAATTCAAGAAAGCCAAGCATATAAATCCCAAAGGTCTCACTACAGATGATGGCAAAAAATTGAGGAAAACTATACTAATTGGCTTGATTTAGCCATTCCACACTGTATCCACATATCAAAACATTACATTGTGTTCCATAAACGTGCACAAATACTATTTGTCAATTTAAGATATTATAAAGACAAAAAAGCAATTAAGAGCAAAAAATCCTTTTTTAAAAAATTGTTGATGCACTCTACCAGAATTTGAAACAAACTGAAAATTACATAATATTCATGTTGTGCATTATATATATACAAATATATATGTGTGTATGTATATAT
>NW_022900917.1:368947-372127 GCF_012274545.1 Fukomys damarensis
TCAATCAAAAATAAAATGAAAGAAGTAAGGTCATTTGATCATTTTAAGCATATTGTTATGATTTGTATCTAGATGTACCCTCAAAGCCTTATGTGTTCATAGGTGGGGAATGCCACAAGTGAATGAGGGTATGTGAATGTAGGTTAAGAATCCAAAGCTGAGTGTGGTGGTGCATGCCTGTAATCCCAGCACTCAGGGAGGCTGAGGCAGGAGGATCGCTTTGGGTCTGAGTCCAGCCTGGGCTGCATAGTGAGTTCCAGGTCAGTCTCAACTACATAGTGAGACCCTGTCTCAAAAAACAAAACAAAAAGAATTCGATACTGGGATTAAGGGTGTGGGTAATGGAAGCCCCACCCTGGGTGTGGGTTGCACCAGTCACTAGTCTTACCCCCTGGGTAGAATATAAAGGGAAGGAGAAAAGGCAGATTTGCTGCTTCAGTGTCTCTTGCCTGCTTGCTGTGGACTGTTTTTTCTCTGTGATGCCCCTCTGCCACGCTGATTACACTGCAGCCAGATGATTATGGACTGAAACCTCTACAAACTATGAGCTGAAATAAATCTTTCTTCTTGTGAGTGTCCAGTATTTTGTCTCAACAATGCGAAAAGAAACTAATACATATAGGCAATAATTGCTCAACTGAAATGTTTTGCTAAATAACATGACTGGAAGGATTTTTAATCTAAATTACCACATCAGTAATGAGAACTGTCCAAGATTTGATTGAAAATCAAGGAAAGAGAGTTTCTGGCTGGACATTATTGAGTAGTAAAGAAAGTGAAGCTCTTTTCAGTCTGCACCCTATAAGTCTCCTTTGCTTTAAACAGTGAGATAGATAAATGCATAAAGCCCCACTTTCTCAAAAAATATACAAAAGGGGAAACATTTTAATCTCCAGATTAAGAGGCTTTCTTTCTACAATTTGAAGAGTATTAAAGAAAAATAATTCCCTTACTTTTAAAAACCATCACAGGTATTTGTTTCCAAGTAAGATGAAGAAAGTATATTCCATATTATCTCTCCCATTGAGTGCAGCTAACATACCCAGGACAGGACAGGTGGAGTGGCTATGTGAGTACTGTAAAGTAGGATAGATGGACTGAAGAAAATGACAGAATAAAAGTGTCATAAAAATGGCAGTGAATTCACAATTCCTTCTCTGCTGTCACCCAGCTGGGACACAGGCAGTATGAAACCCAAAGTGGCATCAGCACAGAAATTGAGAGTGGAGGAGAAGCCCTCTAGTTTTGGCTCAAGGAAAGGAAAGGTCCCGAAACATCAGAAAAGGGGAAATGTCCCTACTGGATTGTGAACATGTCACAGTTGTTTACTCTCACCACTCCTACTCAACATCACACTGGAGTCCAAGCCAGAGTCGAAAGGCAAGACAAAATAAAAGCACACAACTGTACAAACATACACCAAAAGGCCAATTTTACTGTTATTTCCAAAAAATAGGAGGACTATGGGAATTTACTACTGAGGAGTATAAAAGAAAAATAATTCCCATTCACTCCCTTTACTTTCTGGTAAAAGACAATAGCGTGTCAGTCACTTTTATCCAGGCTGGATTAGCCTACCAGACATGAGTTGAATTGTCTAGTCGAGATGTGTCTCTCAATCATCTGAGCACATTATTGAAGGTGTACTCCAAGAATTACAGAAGAACTTCCAACAAATTTACCAGAATAAGAACTGCCAAGGGAAAAAAGACATGCAAAGAAGCCAGACTCTGTTATTCCTGGGAAACACAATTGCCAAACCAAACCCATCAATTATAAAATAACATATGAGGTTTGGATGATTTCTTTTCATACCAAGGGAATGGGGCACTTACCTAGTGCTCATTTAAACACGTCAATAAAGATCTCAAGTTTGCTTGCTCAATTCTGATTTTGAAGTTAATTTTGCCATTATAAAGATTGCAAAACTGGACCTCTTTTTAACTAACCACAACCACTTAAAGAGAAGATTTGGGTTTGTTTCTTTTAAGGCTCAAGAAAATCTCTCTGGTTGTACATGTGGATTGGTAGAAGTACACATGTATACAGTTTCTCATGTATGTAGTTTACCTATTGAAATAACATACAAAGTTTCAAGGAAAATAAGAATTCATAAGTAGGGCTGGAGATGTAAGATGGCCTGCCTGGCAAGCACAAGATCCTGAGTGCCGTTCCCAATACTGGAAAAAAAAAGAATACATAAGTGTTTATTGACTTGTTTTTAAAAGGAAAACAATAACTGTGGGAAAAACATGTTGTCTCTTAGAAAAACAGAGTAAGATTGGAGTTTGGATTATTATGGGGAAGGACATAAGAGCATACAATGAACTGAAAGAGCAAAATGATTTCTTAACAATAGACAGAAAACACCTACACTTCCAAAAGCAGGAAGTTTGGCTCAGTCTGATGTTCAGTGGAAACTTCAGTGGAGAGCAGAGAAGCATCAGTGGCTCAAGTAGGAGAGGAATTTACTCAGGATATATGGTTCTTCCCTTAAACACACTGCAAACTATTTCAGAACTGCTGAGAGTCCAGGCTTATCTCCTAAAGAATGAAACATTCCAGCTCTCAGCCTACTCTGCTTTGCTGCTATAGATACAGCAAAGGTGGACACACAAGCAAACAGTAGACAACCACAAGGGACAGAATATGCTCGAGTACCCTGCTGCTTTTACATTGTGTGTTCAGGATGATGTTCGTGGATACAATGTCATACTGCACAGGTGTTTGGATGCCTGGAAAGGCTTAGCAGCCTCCAGAAGCACTGTACCATGCTTCTCACAGTGTGGCCTGGCTGGAGGTTTTGAGAAACACAGGGAAGTATTTGTGCATGTAAAAAGTGCAGGTGGAGAGGAAAAATGCCCAAATTTAGAGCATCCCCTAACCAGTGGTGAGTTCACACCAAACATTACACAGGTGCGTATTTATTGATGGCTGGAAATCTACCTTTCTGTGGATGGGAAAGCTGGACAAATGACATCCTCATCTCTTGGCTCGTGGCTCCAGATGCACATGGCCATTTATGCCTTTGAAGAAAGAGGAAGCAATACCTCCTAAACTCAGCTGTGGCTGAGTTCCAATTTGTGTGAATTCACTGCCAACACCCACACATTCACCAACAGTTCTCCCTAAATACACAACGTGCTTCCCTCCCTCCCCTTCTCTCCCCCCCCCCCCCCC
>NW_022900917.1:372140-381730 GCF_012274545.1 Fukomys damarensis
TCCTCCTCCTCCTCCTCCTTCTTCTTTTCTCCCCCCGCACAAATGTTCAGGGAATTTAACCAAGGACCTTCACATTGAGCTACATTCTTAGCCCTTTTTCACTGTCTACTTTGAGAGAAGGCCTCATAAGTTGCCAAGGTACCCAAGATGGGTTTGAACTTGCAATCCTCCTGCCTCGGCCTTTTTTGGGATTCAGGTGTAGGCCATCATGCTTAGCACCCACCTCCTCCTTCTTGATTGCTGATTAAATCACAGTTTTTTTTAAATTAGTGATTGATTATATTAAAAATAACAGTATATCTGATGAAAATACTTAATTAGCTAACAAAATGCAAAACTGGCATTGCCGGGTGTGGTGGCACACGCCTGTAATCCCAGCACTTAGGAGGCTGAGGCAGGAGGATCGCTGTGAGTTCAAGACCAGCCTGGGCTACATAGTGAGTTGCGGGTCAGTTGCAGGTCAGTCTCATCTACATAGACCCTGTCTAAAACAAAACAAAACTGGCAGCAACTAGTACAGTCTGTGCATACAAGTTGTTCCCACCCACTTGCCCCAGGTCCTTGGTTTGGAGCTGGGTGGGGAGATGCTTTCACTTTGGAAGGTGTGCTTGTCTTCTTATTCTCAGGCCTTTCCCATTCAGGCTTCACCTGTGCTCTGTACAGCTGGAACCATCTCCATTTTCTGTACAAAGTACAGTAGTTTTTTATCCCAAGAACACCCAGAGGCCTCTCTCGTTGACCCTCTTGCGCAAATAATGAAGCTGAGCCTTCAGCTTAATTGATGCAGCCTGGCTGGCCCAGGGTTCTGGCCAAGGTCCGTACACCACCACAGTACCCAGGCCCAGTGAGCTCTTGTGGACTTGTAGCCACAAGTCCCAGGTCACTACGGACTTCCGGCTATCTCATCTCAAGTGGCATTTTTCCCTGTTCTCTTACTTTCGAAAGCTTCTCAGTTTTGACATTCCCTGGTGGAGCAGGACAATGAACAGTCACAAAAGCAGAAGCCCATCTGCATTTCTTGCTCTCTCTCTCCATGACTTTGCCTTTGATTGATCTTCCCTTTCTTCTCAGACAGGGCTTCCTTCCAGGTGAGTCCTCAGGTGCTCTTCTCCACCTTAGAATCGTGTTATAAACCTGAGGGCACCCATGTGGATGCCAACTATAAGGGGCTTTGTCACATACCGAAGAAAGGGAACAGAGTGAATGAGCACTTCCACAGTCATGTTCCCACATGTTTTGTTTTCTGCGTTTTCCTTTGATAGGCATTAGGGAGGGAAGTCGGGCTTTAATTGAATGCTCATAATGCAGACTGTTGTGCCACACTTTCACACGAACAAATATCTTATTTTGCCAATGAGAAAACTCAGGTTCAAGAGAATTAAACTTCCCAGGGCCTTCAGGGTCTGACCCCTTTCCTTACTACTGCCCCACAGCATGCGGCCTTCCACTTAAATGTAAACATAACACAAGTGTTAACATAAAAATGTTGGTGACTGGATTAAGATCTGCATATTTTATATTTAATGAGGATTTTTTTAATCTGCATGGTCTTTTCTGTATCACAAAGCTATGCATTAACAGCAGAAGAAAAACCAGGTTTTTATTTTGTTCTTCTTTTGTTTCTTATACAGATGTATCAAGGATTTGTATGTCTCTGTGATTAGCTTCAATTGTTTTGATTTTGAATCAGGACTTCTTCATTAGCAGAGAATATTGTGGGGAGGATATATATATATATATATATATATATATATATATATATATATATATATATATATATATATATATATATATATATATATATATATATATATATATATATATATATATATATATATATATATATATATATATATATATATATATATATATATATATATATATATAAAATCAGAGTTATAAAGAAGGAACAAGGTAGAGCCTCCTTGTGAAACATAACAAGAATATTTTCTCAGCACTGACTGTTGAATTAACCTACAATCACAGTTTGGGATTATTTAAGACCTGTTCTTAAATAATTTCTTCCATGTGCACATTCTGCCTAATCTATGAATTGAGAAGATTCAGTATCAGATTAGTGTGTATGTGAAGAACCTACAAAAGGTTCTTAGCTGGAGTAGAGAGTATGAGCCAAAATGATCATTGCCAAGAGAGATTTTAGATTTTAAATATTTGCATCACACATACACAAATGATAAGTATGTGAATTATGCCTGTGTTAATTAGCCTGATTTAGGCATCTCAAAATACAACAGTATCAAAACATCATATCATATATAATATATACAATTTTTATTTGTCAATTAATAGTAGTAAATAATTTAAAACAAGCCAGAAAGAGCACATTTCCATCAATTTCCCACGTTGCTCATCATCTACTCACATGCAGGCTGGACTACTTTTCTCCACAGTTCATTGTCACCACCCTTGAAACTGATTATGGCCTTGAGTCTGAGGCAAAAGGCATGTTGTTTTCTTAGACTGTGTTTGCAGGCCCGGCTCCCATGTGAACTTGGTGGTAGCCCTCACGACACCCCCTCCTTCTTCCCAACCCTCTGTATGTACCACATTCCACCTCGAGGTCCCTATGGCACTTTGCGAATCTGAGGGCACGCCAAGTGAGTGACTCAGACTTCAGCAGCCAAAACCAGGACACCACGTGCTTCCAGCCCAGCTGCTGAGACAGAGTGCCATTACCCAGGCTCCTCTGGAATCTGTCCTTTGACCTCCAGTAAATAAAAGAGGAAGCGTGCTGGTTTCATATCAGACTGTGCCCAAGGGAAACTGTGAAGTAGACACAGTCTCCCCTGAAGCTCCCGCAGCACAATTCCAATCCCTTGGTGCCATTCTGGAAGTAGAACTTTGGAAGAAACTTGGTGCAATGAGAAGAACATTCATGCAGAGACAACGAGCCTCCAAGTGGGTCCACGACCTAGGCCAGGCGCTCAGAACTTCATCACCAGACAAGGGTGGGTCTGCTTTCTGTTTCCTCCAGCTTAGGAATTGCAGGATTCCCTGAATACCTGGCCTTTACTAACACACTACCAGCAGCTTCTCCCCTTCCTGACCACATGCAGGCACCATCACAGTCATGTGGCGAGCCCACCTCCAACGAGATGGACAGCTCCAGAGGGCAATATCTGCCTGGTCTCTAAATCAGGCCCTGAGTCAGGTGAGATGTCCAGAAAGGACCCAGCTATTTGTTGGCTAACTATGGGCTGTGACTGAAGGCCATTAAGAAGGTAGGATGGCACAGCCAGTTGTTGGGGCTGTGGGGGAAGGAGCAAGTATAGAAGAGGAAGTCCCTGTTCTGCTTTCCAAATCTTATCCCAATGGCCCTTACTGTGCCACCCTAAGAGCAGCCTTCATCCATCACATAAGTCTCATCAGTGTAATCCATGTGGCTATTTTCTTTCATTTTTAATTTCCCTAACACATTGTGAGTACACACAAATGTGCGAGTACACAAGAGGGAGAGAGCAGGGGAAAGAGAAGAGAGGAAACAACAAAGGCAGGGACAGAGAAAGAAGACTCCCTCATTTGCTAATGTGTCACTTGTTTTGCTGTTTTATTCATTCGGGCCTCATTTGCCAAAGCAAAAACTGGCAAGATGTGCTGTTCTCCATCTCCTAGCACTTCTCTACTACCTAGTTCTGCAGTGTGTTAGTTGAGTTCATAATTACTTAATAGTTAATCAGCAAACAAGAACTGTAAGACAAAAGAAAGGACTTGGGAAAGCAAGAAAAAGTACTGAACCAATAACTTGTGTGGGTCACTAAATAATACTGTGTTCACATTTGATACCACTGCTGAGGGTTTGAGAAAGGAGTAAACTGTGACCATTGACATACCAGATTCCCCAAATTAAACATACTTCTCTATAATTAAATATCACAGCTTCATTGTTCCGATAACAAAATTGAAATATTTTCCACCATCATAATATCCTTAGCAGATAATGTCATTGGGATAGAATGATGTTACCACATGATAATAGGCTCTCAACCCCAAAGTCAGTTATGCTGTTTATTTTCAAAGCAGATCATTACATTGACTTTTTTCCATTACCAAGTGATTGATGGAGATTTAAAGGTGACAAGAAGAATTTCATTTAAAAAAAAAAAGATCTAAGGCTGGCGCTATATGCTGAATGATTCAAGAACCAAAAGAGATGCTGCATTTCACAGCACAGAATCCATTTTAAAATTAACCTCTGCCAAACCTTCAACTGAAGTCTGCTCTGCAAAGGGGGAGGAGCTGTCTGAGGTTCCAAAGTCTTCAGAGCACAATGAAGGCTGTGTTGACATCGTCCATTTTTTTATAACTACAGAACTATGGATCAGAACACCTGCCAGAAAGGAACCTGGTATACAGCAGAGAGGAGCAACTCTTCTTGACAGGCAGCCTGAGAACCATGGCACTAACACACACAGGCCAGTACACCTCCCGACTATGGCCTTTTAGCCACTGAGATGAATCCCTCTCAGTGAGGTCATCTTTCAACACAGAGACAGACAATGATACCTTTCTCCGAGGTGGAGAGAGCCCACAAAAGGCCTTTCAGCTGGAACATGCTTGGTACAAATGACTGCACTATCATGTTTCCTCTCTCCTCCAGAGGAAGGCAAAGGAACAGGGGTGTCATCTCTAAAATAAATTCAAAGTGATTGTCCCAGATGTGGCCTCGGAAACCACATGGAGCTTTGTACAGTTTTCATTGTGAATAAGGCCCTGTGCTAGGGATTTCTGGAGGTAGGAAAAGAAAAAATCCAAAGTCATCTAAACTGATCACTGCCTACTCACTTTTTATCTTCTCTGCATGAAGTCATGTGGCCCAGACAGCTTCAGTAGAGAAGGGCTTGCTCCTTGCTCAAGTTGCATAGCGTGCACGATATTTTTGATGACGATGCTAATTGGTGTTGAACACAATTTATTTATAACTCTCAAGAATCATACATGTGTTATGGGTGCGAGGAACCCAAAAATCTATGTTGCACATTAAAGATAAAGAGACACATTTCTCCACAGGAGAGTATAGTACATTGACACAAATTGATCATTTGCAAGTATAGTAGCCAGGGCATCTCAGAAGTGAAAGAAAAATTTTAAGTGGTACTTCATGAGAGAAAGGGTAATAAACGAGACTCCTCAAACCTGTTTCAAAGGAGCTTTCTCATGTCATGGATTCCCTAGGAAAGAGGTCATCCATGCAGAGCTGACTCAGCAGTTGGCCCTGGATGACATTGTCACCCCGTGTGGCACGTGATGCCCCATGCCCAGCACTGGTCTCCCCACTGGTACCTGCCATGACACCCTGCCAACAGACATTCTAGCCATGGAGGCTCCCAGCTCTGGGCAGGCCTGCTCAAGTATTGATTTTTTTTTTCTGTAATTCCTATATAAGTCTCCTGCTTCTACAGCCCTTGTTCCACTTTCTTACTACTCTGTGCCTCTCTTTAGTAACGCTTAGCCCATGTGTTAATGGTTCAATGTCTACTTTTTATGAAGTAGTAGTAAACACTGTGGCCTAGGAGTAGGAGTTAGAATTTAGACTGGTAATCAAATAAGAGGAGGAAATTGGGGCATCTAGTTGCTCTCCACCATGCTCACAGGATATGTGTATCACTGTCCCGGTGCTTAGTAGGTGCTTTGGACTGTGTTGATCCCCACGAGCAAATCTTTCTTTGAGTCCTGAGACCTGTTCATAGTCATGGAATAAACTGAGTTTCAAAAACTTATGAGGATCACAAGTCAAACTTGCTACCAAGGACGTTATCTTGTGCTAGATTAATTTGATATCTGAAATTCAAAATAAAAAAGTAAACTAACTAATTAGTATCTGACCCTGCAGCCCAGTTACAGTGGTCTAGTGCTAGATAATGATTTGCTGGTGTAAATTCTGTCTTGGTGGAAACACACATGGGATTATCCTCTCACTGATGAATTCCCTGGTGCCCACATTGCCTGGTCTCTATTTCCAGATCGTCCAAGGAGTTGGACTCTTTAGACACTTTCTCTTGCACATCCCCCATACTGTTTGCAAAAACATCATGCTGCTGCTTATCATCACACCCTACTAGTTCAAACCATAGTTTAGGCTTGGACAAATTTACCATGTATCTTTTATTAAATATATTTTAAAAGCCTGTGTTCCTCATTAATGGTAATTATATAATATTTCAAGATAAAACTTCTGAAAGTTCTTCATAATTTTGTTTTAGAAATTATGTGGTACACATAGTACATTTAATTTCACTTAGCTATAAATTCTGTATAATCCCATTCATTTTGAGAATTTTGGAAAGGTGAAAACATCTAATCTGTAAGTTGTTTTCGGATTTAAGATATTTGACAAATGATAAAAAAATTATGTTGTATCCTTGCATATTTTTGATTAAATATGTAATAACTTCACATTTGCTATTGTCTTTTTGTTTTTGGAAGCAGTGCATTTTTAGGCCTCAAACATATTTATAGGGATTCTGTTCATAGTTTACTCTCTCAGGGCAATTATTCCTGTCGTGACAAACATGTGAAATTGCCCTGTCCTGAAGAGCTTTCATTCCTCATTCTCAGGAAGCAGTGCAAAGTTCTGTTGCCTAGCCTTTGCCAGTGTTTTGAGCCCTTCAATGGACAGCTGTGCCCTGGGTAATAAACATGACCTTCTCCTTGTCTCCATGCTATCCTGTCACCTTTAAACTCTGGGTGTTTTCTGAAGGCTAGGACCTAGTCTGTGATTTCTGTCAGACTCCTCTACTTACAAAAGCACTTGTTGGTACCATTTTTCCAAACAAGTGATTCTTGTATAATATATTTCCAGGACTCTGACCCTGGCACAGCCATTGAAACCCAAAATAGGTTGGTTTTTGCCTCATGTAGGACACAGTTTATTTTCTAACGAGTGTATATACTGAATGTGATCAACTCACTTTCAAAAATACTCTTTCCAAGTAGAGTCAAGTTCTTTCTCCTGGCATTATGGCTCTCAACCTCCACAGAATGAGGTTGAGTGAATTTTTCTCTAAGAAAGCATATTTATACATTTATTCATCTGACAAGCAGTTGTTGAGCATCTAGTGTGAATGACTGAGTTCACAATAACAACGTGAGTTGGAGAGTCGTAGAGGGGCTGTAACCCATGACATGTCCCTCCATCACTCAGTAATGCGAGCCCCATCTCATGTCTGACCCAGAGCCCACTCAGGCCTTCCTAACTAACCAGACAGCTCTATAAGGACAAATGTGCCAAACCAACCCCAGTGGAATATGGGTCCCAAAATAGACACTTCTGGTTATAGTATTAATTCAATTCAAATTACATGTGCATCTCTGAGGTTTCACTAAATAATACGTTTCACATATATTGGAGATGGGAAAATCTCATTAGATCATGCAGTTCTCTCTCACACACACACTCTCTCTCCTTTTTCTAGTGTCTAAATTATTTCTCCAGTGCCCTATGATTAGTGGTATTTGGTCATGACCAAACTGTCAGCTGTTTGGAAGCGCTTAATCATGTTAACACAGGCCAGGTAAAACTGTGCCGTCCTGGGGACTTATTTCAACGCACTATGTTAATAAGCTCTACAAACAGAAGCCATTTCATCCTGTCTCTGTAAGTAACATGCTATGAATGTGTCCTTCTAATCCATTTGAATTTCTAAATATCAGAACATCATTGTCTGTTTTAAATCACAGTAGCTCCTCTTTTCCTCCAAAAACCCATCCACTCATGTGCAGACAGAGCAGTGAAGCATGAGTGAACGGGCCCAGTAAAGGTCACAGTCCTGTGGACCACACCCACCCACATGTGGCTGGCTGCTCTCTTCTTTGGAGAAAACACTGATCAATAGGGACAATTTCTGGACTCCAAAACCATAGAGGTTAAACATGAAGTCTGCACTCAGATAGCTGGGTTAAAGTACTGGGTCCATATTACTTTTTTGGGTGGTACCGGGGATCAAACTCAGGTTCCTTGCACTGGCGAGGCAGGTGCTGGAACCACTGAGGTAAATCTCCAGCCCATGGATCCATATTACTGTTTGTGAGATATTGGGAATTTTATGCAGTCTCTCTACTTTGTATCTGCCCAGTGCCAATAATAGATACATTCCACAGCATTGCTTGTGAAGATTAGATGAATAAGGCCAGTAAGATGGAACAGAATAAATGCTTAATAAATGAAATGGGATGATTAATTCTTTGTATTTACTACTGAATCGCAGGTGCTAAAATATTTGGTCAAAAATATTTTGAGTATTTCAGTGAGAGTCTTTGTAGACAAAATTCTCATCTAAATTAGTAAGCTGAATACAGCAGATTGATCTTCCTAATGGAGATGAGTCTCATCCAAAGCTTGAACACAGCACAAAGACTGACCTTCCCCTGAGGAAGAGAGTACTCTTTCTGTCTAGCTGCCTTCTAGGTGGGACCTTGGCTGCTGTGTGTCTCCAGTTTGCTGGCCTTTGGACAGAACCACACCATCACTCTGTATCTCCTGTGGGCAGACTTGCTGCAGACTTTGGGACTTCCCAGATGCATGAGTCAATTCCTTATGCAAATCTCTTCATGTGTATATGTGATCACTGGAAAGAGAAGATCCCATGCTTCACTCCAGACCTATTAAATCAGAAGTGTTGGTTTTGTTTTGTTTTTTTAACAACACTCCTTCATTAACTTCTAAGTCTATAATCATCATTTTTTGGTCATAGGGTTATTGTTCATTCTAGCCGCAGCTACTGCAGAGGTTGCCTGATGTTGATACGGTCATCATGACAAGTCCTCCTTCCTTTTCCACACTTCTCTCTGCATAACTTTAGAATTCCACAAAACTGTTTCAAGACACACCTCAAGACTAAGGAACAATTCATAGATATGTCCCTGTCCCTTCTTGAAAAATCCTGTCAATCAGGATAGCTGTTGTAGGTTCAGTTATATTCCCCTATAAGACAAGTTGCATTTCTAAGCCCTGGCACCCACAAATGTAATAATATTTAGAGATACGATCTTTGCAGATATAACAAATTAAGATAAATAATCATGTTGGATTAGGATGGGCCTTGATCCAATGACTGATCTTTAAATCAGAAGAGGGAAACTTAGGCAAGACACATGGTAGGAAGAAACTCTGTGAAGACAGCAGCAGAGGTTAGAAGGATGTGTTCACAAGCCAGGAACACCAGGGACCACTGGCAACCAACGGAAGCCAGGAGAGACCTCTGGAACAGACCCTCACTTGGAAACTGCAGAAGGAACCAACTCTGCTAATACCTGGACTATAGACATCCACTCTCTAGAACTGAGAAACACTTACATTGTTTCAAGTAACCCAGTCTGTGAAGCTTTGTTAGGACTGTCCTAGGAAATGAGCACAGCCATCTGTCTTTCTTCTGTGTGTGAATAACACAGAGGTGGCTCTCTTGGGAAATGCATAGAAGTCATGGCTCTCCCCTGTGGTGATGGCGAGTGTTAGGTGAAGGGAAGCAGAGGAACAAATGTTACTATTTCCCTCAGTGGTGCTGTGCCTGCCTGGCAAGCACAAGTTCCTGAGTTAAATTCCAGATAACAAAAAAAAAAAAAAAAAAAAAAAA
>NW_022900917.1:381844-394260 GCF_012274545.1 Fukomys damarensis
AAAAAAAAAAAAAAAAAAAAAAAAAAAAAAAAAATCAAACTATTTCCCTCTAAATAAAACTCTTCTATTAGAGCAACATTTAATTAGAGCTCTGGGTGTTCCACAGCACTTCTAATAATGTGCTTTTTCATTTGATAAAGTACTGAGCTGCTTTTCTCTCTCTTCCTTCCCCAGCCTGTACTCTCTCTGCAGTTTGGACACTGCCTTATAGTATGTACACTCAAACCATTCCCTGCCATAAACACTCTTCAGTGGGCCATGGAAGTATGCTGACTCTCATTCCCCAGGAATGAATCCCTTTTCCAACATTTGTGCTGCATGAGAGGCTGCACAGGAGCCACTACTTCAGACGGCTCCTTCCCAACAGGCGCCACATGGTATCTACTGTAAGGGCCATAAAACCCTCATGGAAATAAAACCAACTGGGCTGCCTTCCTCTTGACTCCTAAGACTGGAATACTATTTTTACATATTATTAAAAATCACTGAGAAAAATTAAAATTAAATTACACAAATTTTATTTTTTATAAAATGAAGAAATTTCTGTTACCTGAACATAGGCAACATGATTGTATAACTTCATAAAGATCTGTGTGTCATATCCAAATATAAGAAGCCATGGATTACTATTGTTGCAGAAGAAATCGATAAGTGACAGGCATGTAGAGACACAAAATAGAAGTAAAATAATAAAAGGTTTATTTTGTCTACAAAAGGCCAATCACACTAAGAGCAGTGCCAGTGAACAACCCCGAATGGGTTGCAGCTTCTTCTTTTATAGGCTTTACAGCCATGATCGTTTGATATTCCATTGTCCAGTGACTCAGGAAAAAGGGTAGGTATTGCTCACAAAGGAATGATCCTTTACTTGCCTGTCTGTCCATGGAATTTCTCAATCACTATCAGCCAGGTCAGAGCTAAGGGACACTGTCATGTTAGTGTTCCATTTTGCTCATATTAGATGCTGGCCACAGAATCACAGAAACTTTCCACACACAAGCTCCATGGCTTGGGAGGGATATTTAAGCATAAAAGCCCTCTTCCTTTGTCTTGGTGCACAGATGAGGCTACCAATTCATTTTTGAGCTCATTCCATTCTCTCTCCTAACTGAGTCTCTTTCACACACACAATCATACAATAAGTTAACACATTTCCTCCCTGGGGCTCCTTGCAAAGCACAATAGCAAATTGAGGGCAATCAAAACCCTCATAAATGCAAAGAGTATAGGGTGATTAGGTCTGCACTCTGTATTTTGCCCAAACTGATATATATATGGCAGAGAAGGAAGGGTAATCAGGCCTCCAATCTGTAATCTGCCCAAAAGTTTAATTAAGAACCAAAACAAAAGCAAAACAAACTAGGAGTTGTCCAGAGAATCTCACCATTCAGACAGATGATTTCGCTCACTCACCTTCCTTCTACTGTCTTTGTTCGGGGTTCAAGAGATATGCTGCAAGTGAGCTGGCCTCCAAGTCCTAGAAAGGGAATACAGGAAAATCCCAGGGGCATGACTCTTCCCTTCCGAGGAAGTGGACGCCTCCCCCTTCAGTGGGACTCTGGTCAAAGCCCAACATGGGCCGTGTCACTTACCAATTCCTTCTGTGCTGACTAAAAAGCAGAGGTTGAATGGATTAGGAAAGCTAATTAGAACCATTAAAAGTCATTCATTTTACCATTTACAATTAAGGATATATTCTTTCATGGTACTATTTCAACACTGCAGTTGTAGTTTAAATAAACAAGTGAAAGAATGCAGAGAATTATTCAAAAGACAAGTCATAACATTGTTTTATATTTTTTAAATTTATAGTTACATTCAATGAATTCCTGTGGGATTTAGTAAGTTTATTTCCTTTTTGGTTTTAATTAAGAAACCTAACTGGAAATGTGGATGGCTACATAAGCTATAGAAATGGTTATGTTTTCATTTGATGTTAGCAATTTTTATTTATTAAAGTCAGTGATTTTATGGTGTCAGTTGATTTTTTTTTAAGAATGGAGGAAATGAAACCAAATATTTACTCAAAGTAATTTTGAATGTTGCAAAAGTATGTGCTTATTGAGAAAACTGAATTTTATCTAAGGAATAAACTCTCCAATTTCTATGTTTTTTTCTGCTTATCAGTTTGAGTTTGGGTCTTGTGAAACTCCTTGTCAACAAAATGAGTATTCAGGAAAAAAATGTTCTTTTATTTGTTCTGGGAAAGGCAAGGCAGAGGAAAAAGACATTGAATAGATGAACCACTCCCTGAGATTTTATAGAAGCACCCACTGACAATTCTCTGTGGATTTTTCAAGAATAAGAATATATCTGGGTTACTCCAGGAGTTCAACTTCTGCCTCCAAAGGCGAGAACTGGAGATATCATCAGCCACATGAAGACAATAATGAAACAATGGTCCTGGGTGATAAATTGGCACAGCAGAGTTCCCACACAAATTTATTCCTAGTCCTCTCACCTGGAGTTAACTCAGGAATCCATTCTTGCCAATTCCTAGCAGAGGACAGCTCCACCCCTCATCTCACCTCCTTTGTCCTGAAGCCCATGGCACTTTCCTAAATGCACACATTTCCTGAGCTTTCTCCTCTTGGACTCTGACATTTGCATCCCGCTTGTCAAGAGTTGCTTGCCCATTTCCTCTGCCTTTGGTCTTCACTTCCACCCACACCCATTCCACACTTTGAGGCCACAATTCCATCATAAACAGTACTTTCAAGTCTTGTCCTTTTTCACTGGCTTAAGCTAAACCTAAAAATCTTTAAATTCTAAAGCTATTAAGAATTATTGTGGACTGACTTGCTTTGCCCTTTCTGTTATATATGATTATAATGAGGTCAAGATATAAACTGCTTAAGTTTAATGCATAGGACTACTAGAAGAATGTGTATCAAATGTGCCCCTCATAGTTGTTAATATTCTTAGGCTAACAAGCTATACTTTATATTATTTTGTTAAGATATCATCATATGAGAATAGTAGAAATAAATCTGATAGTGGTATGATTAATTCATTTATTGAAGGGTTTTTTTTCAGTCCTAGGAATGAAAACAAGGACTTTGTACATGTTAGGCAATCCACCTATCACTGAGCTATGCTCTGAGCCCCAAATATTTATTTTTCATTGACTATGTACTACATGTCAAAAATTATTTTACCTAGTAGAAATTCATCTGTAAATACAGCAGAAAAAAGTCCCAGCATTTATGAATTTTGCATGGTCATGGTGGAAGATACATTCTAATCTGATATATAAGTTAAAATATATAATGGCTGTGGTGGTGCTGAAAAGGAAATGCACGGGGTTGTATGTCCTTGTATGTAAGGAAGAGGGGGTAAAATTAAGGCTCTAGAAATAAAATTGAATATGCTAGAACTGAATCAAAGAAGCAGAGGTCTTAATTTTTGCTAATGAAAAGGAGTATTGTGGCTGTTAATCATGTCGCTCAACTTCCCTGACTTAAGAAACACCTAGTGGATTAGTAAAGTGCACAACTGGATATATCTGGGTGGGTTGTGGGAGTGGCCTTGGGCACTGTATATGATTCTTTCCCTTTCCTCTCTGGCACTGTCCCCTGCTCTGCTTCCTGGTCACCAAGAAATAAGCAACTTTGTTCTGCCTCTGCTTCCCAGACATGGTGAACTAAGCATCTTTGCTAAGCCTTACCCTTCCAGCATGGTGTTTCTGCCTTGAAGCCTGCTTACCAGGTACTGAATCTCCTAAAATCATGAGAAAAGTAAACTTCTTGTCCCTTAAATTGCGGGTGTCAGATATCTTGTTCCACTGCTGGGAATGCAACTAAAATGATACTCCTTCCAAAGACTTTTTTTTTTTCTTTCCTCCTGAGACAAACAGTGTAAAGTTATAGTAAAGGACAATGTAATGAACAGGGTTTTTGCCCTGGCTGCAACCCACATTACCTTCACTTATCTTTGAGAATCTCACTTATCAAATAGGCATGATCCACAGGGCAATAACCAAGTTAAAATCTAGAGCTTGCCTTTCTTCATTTTTAAGAACTGAGCTCCTTGCAAACAAAGACTATTTCATCAAGAATGCATATAAAGAAAAACAAGGGGCAGGAAGGACCTGCAGCTTCAGGGCTTCACCAAAAATAGCCATGGTGGTGCACACCTGTAGGAAAGAACTGGATTTTTTTTTTTTTTTTGTACCAGGGATCGAACTCAGGTCCTTGCAATTGCAAGGCAGGCAGTGGAGCCACTGAGCTAAATCCCTGGCCCAAACTGGACATTTTTAACAGGGGAAGCCTAAAGAAGAAATTAATGCTGGAGATTCAGAAAACAGGCACACTCCTTCAAAACTAAACAGAAAATCCTCCAGATATATGGGAGTAGCTGTAAAAGAGAAATACTGTTTCTATCCATCCTTAGATCAGACTTTAGTCAAATATTATAAAAATGGATTGATGAGAAAAAGCTGGCACATATCTTAATATTATTGAGGGTTACATGGCTCATGAGAGTCAAGAGGAAGGTTCAGAAAAACATACACATTCCCTTCATATCATAGTCTTGAGGCAAAAAAGTGTGCGAGGTAATTGTTGGAGAGCACTCCCTCCACTGAAACATACTCAGATTAGAAAGATGAGGAGAAAGCAGAAAAATGGACTAAATAGGAAAAACTTGTAAAGCAAGCATAAAAATGAGGAGAAAATTGTGCTTAGAGAATAATTGGTATAGTGTTCCAAGCAGAGTATATTAAAGCTTATCAAGTGTTTCTTACAGATTACCACAAAGCCTCAGAAATGATTATACAAATGAAATCAGTTAGGTCTACAAAATGCTATTGATCCATAGTGTCACAAAGGAAAGAGGGGGATATCCACAATGTGCTCTTGAAAATTAAATCAACTGCTATTAATATCAGTGAATTAACTGCTGTATAATTCAGTACCATTTAGGTTTCCTTTTTGCATAACTGACTCAGTATATCTCAACATCCTAACAAATTTAAATATTTTATAAATTAGATTTTGTGCATCAACACTGCAAAACTATGAATTCTCAAGTCAGCAGGTACATCGGACTTCAGAACACCTGAAAAGTGATCTGGTGGGGGGGGGAATTAAAACCCAGGGAAATGATGTTTAATTTGCCCAGAGTGGTGGTTAATTGATTGTCAACTTGAGTGGGTGTGCCTAGCTGAGATGAACCTAGCAGGGTTCTGGGCACGGAAGACCTACTTTAAGGAGGACTGTTGTCAGAACAATATAAAAGAAGGACAAGAGGGAAGGATTTCAGCTGATCCTCCTTGGAGGAACTTGGTTGCAGCTGCTCTTCTTCAGTGGAGCTTTGGCTGTTTTCTTTGGGGGAGCTTCAATCCTCGTTCTTCTGGCTTCCAGTGCAGAGATCTCAGCCTTCTGACTCAGATTCCTCAGCCTTTTGGCACACACAATTCAACTTCCAGCACTACCCTTGAGCCTTTCTAGTGCAAATCCTTTGGCCTCCTTATATGGATTTGCCTGTGACAGTGTGAAGGGCTCCAGGCTTTTGCCTGGATCCTTTGGGTCTCCAGTGCACAGATGGACGTTTTGCACTCTTCTTCTAGTAAGCACTGACTAATACGCCCAGTTTCCAAATAAATGTCCCACCCAAAACATGTACTAAACTTCAAGGTGTGACTGAAAACTACAGTAACTGTTCGATTTTTAAAAATTTATTCCAGTAAAATACACACTGCCATGAATCCCCTCAGAACATTCCCCTCACTTCATACTCACTCAGCCCATCATTCCTGCCACTTTCTGAAGCAGCTCTGGAAGTCCTCGTTCTGAGTGTCTTCAGTGGCACTGTCATGGCCGACTTGATGTCCTTAATTGACTCAAAACATTTTTCTTTCTTATTTTGACTTAGAGGAAAACCTAGAAGTTGCCCAGTGTGATGCTGTAATGTTCTTAAAAGCCTGTCTTCCCATGGAATGGCACATAGCACCATTTACTATATTTTTTATCATACCTCATAAAGATACCCATGAAAGATGTATTCCAGAAATGC
This sequence comes from Fukomys damarensis, assembly GCF_012274545.1. Classification (NCBI taxonomy): domain Eukaryota; kingdom Metazoa; phylum Chordata; class Mammalia; order Rodentia; family Bathyergidae; genus Fukomys; species Fukomys damarensis. The sequence continues at coordinate 387,860 of NW_022900917.1, forward strand.
TTCAGAAAATGCAATAAAAAATAAATATGTAAAATATTTTAAGATCATGAAAATTTAATTTAAACAAATATAGGATCATCTGGAGCCAACAAAACAGTAAAATATGCATTTTGTATACACAGGGCAAAAAACTAGTACTAAAGTAAGATACAAAAGAAGCCTCAAGATGGGCATGGTGGTGCACAACTGTAATTCCCAGCACTCAGGAGGCTGAGGCAGGAGGATTGCTGTGAGTTCAACAGCCTGGGCTACATACTGAGTTCAGGTCAGTCTCAACTACACAGTGAGATCCTGTCTCAAACAAACAAACAAACAAACAGCCTCAAGAAATATCAAGTAAGCAGCAATAACATATGAATTGTCTTCTCTATTATGTAAAACATTAAATTATCATTGGATATCTTTAAAAGTGATATATACACATGTGTATACAAAATAAAAAATGTACAATCAGGGCTGGGTATTTAGCTCAGTAGCACCATGCCTGCTTTGCAAGCACAAAGTCCTGAGTTTGATCCCCTGGTGCTGGGGGAAGTGGTATACATACACTCACACACACAAACACACACACACACACACACAATCTTAAAACAGGAAGAAATAATGTAGAAATTACAATATTCCTCAAGTAAATGTAAATGAAAGCACATCAAAATATGGGACAAAACCTGAGTTTATTAAATTTATAGCTAAAAATAAATCTATTTTAAAATTAGAAAGATAAAATAACTATGTTAAGAACTCAGCCATAAATTTCTTTAAAATAAAAGCCAGAAAAGAAAATAAAAAAATGAAGACCAGAAATCAATTACATGAAGTTTATTTTTAATAAATCTAGCTAACAGAATGAAATTGTAACTTTAAAGAAAAAAATAAAATGTAAAATATCCTGGAAATATTCCTTTTAAAAATCTGGAAGAAAAGATCACTAGCAACAAATTATAGATACAGTACAGCTGTTTAAAATAATGGAATATTATTAATGCAACATGCCAAGATATTTTGAAATCAGGCTTAAATAGATACATTCTTAGAGAAAATATTAGAGATGACAAAGTAAACCTAAGAAGACATATAATACTCAAACAGATGAATTGCCAAGAAAGAACTAGATATTTGCATCAAGGATCCTTCCTCCAAAAATTACCAAACCTTGGCCTCACATGGTTTTGCAGTTGAGTGCTATGAAACTTTCAAGAAGAGATAATCCCTTTCCCATACAAGTTGGTCCAGAAAAATGGGAGAAGGAAAGCTTCTCAATTCACTTATAGAGCTAGTGTAACCTTGAATTCCAAAATAAATGAATACTAGAGGAAAAGAACATTACAAATGTTTTCATTTATGAATATTTTCAACACGCAAAAATCCATAAACAACTGGTAATATATCTGCATCTAACAGTTTATTTAAAAATGACTTTATCATGATCAAACATGGTATATTCAAACAACCCAAAATAGTTCAAAACAGAAAATGTTTTAATGCAATTTGCATCATTAATAAACCAAAAGAAAAAATCATATGATCATCTCAATAGATGGGGAAAACTTATCTTTCATAAAGATCAATACATGTTTGTGACTAAATTCTCAGATAATTAAATGAAAAAATGTGTTAAGTTTTACCTACTAAAAAACTGCAGTTAATTATGTTCTCTTGAGGAAATGGAACAAAATAAGAATGATCTGCATTACTATTAAGCATAGTACTGAATATCTTAACACTGTAAGAAAGAAAAGGTAGTTATGATAATGGCAAGGCAAGGTGAGATATATTATGTCCAGATGCTACAATTATTTATAGAAATAAAAAATGAAAGAACTATTGGAACTAGTAAAAGAATTCATCAAGACAATACATATACCATGATGTTATAAGAAATTAAAAAATTATAAAGTAAAAGTAAACTAATGAAGGAGAGACAAGGCATTTCAGATAAGGGACGTGATGGTGCACTTTAATTACCAAAGAAGAGCTGGATAAATATACCATCTTTAATTCAGTACAACACAAAATTATTTTAAAGACTGAAGAATTTTTAGACATTTACACTTTTGTGTTTCTATGGAAGAATAAAATATACAAATATCCATAACTCATTTCTTATCCTACCAATATTGAGACAAATTAGAAAGCCACATCAATATAAAAAAAAAGGGAGGGCAGGTATTTAGCTCAGTGGTTCCATCACCTGCCTCACAAGTGTAAGGTCGTGAGTTCAATCCAAAAATAAATAAATAATTTAAAAAGTCTTTAAAAAATATATTTAAAAAGAGAGTGTGAAGGTCTTTTAAAAGAGACAAAAACAAAACCCAATAGAGCTAAATAAATTGACTAGAAGCAAGTCTATGAATTTTACTTTTATATAAGATATAAAATAGTAATTTAACTTTTTTTCACTATATTTCCTTAGAACATCTATAACTTATCTTGGCTTTTCTATAAATTTGTACTATAGGTGATTTATTTGAAAAATCAAAGATGTTTCTGCTTCACCTCCAACTCAATACACTGGTTGCATTTATAACAATGAAAATTAGGGATCTCTAACATCTACAGTTTGAGTAATTGACATGATACAGTCAAACCAAGGATACTCAAATCTGAAAATAAGATGTCTAGGAAAACAACAACATAGCATTAGCAAGAGAATCAAACAAGTGTATGAAAAGAACAAAAAGAGATGATAAACTGGCTGCTGCTTACATTAGTGAAGAGATATTCCAAAACATTTCACTGAGACAAAATAGTTTCTTTAATATTACAGGGAGTGCTAAAGGTCATGCTAGAGATATTGATTCACCACTAAGTAGTAAGGGATCTTTGATAAGAAATGTCCCATGTCTTTTTATGAGAGTGCTAAAAAGTTTTTGGAGGGACTTGCACATTCTAGGAAAATAGAGTAGACAGACTGTTTCATGTTTTTCTACTAAGTACAAGTGAAGGCCCTTAGCATTATAGAAGCCTAAGAGACTCTGAAAGATAGAGAAAAGATGGCAGACATCTAGGGTCAAGAAACACTATGGTACAATGGGTCCTCAAGTTAATAGCAGCCTGATATACGAACAACTTGGATTAATTAGGTTAATGGAATATTCATCAGCCTCTTGTTATCTATAGTGTGTAGTACCCAGGTGAACATCCAGATCTCAGCTGTATTGAATTACAACCAGACCTCGGGAACTGACTGAGTTCGTAAGTCAAGGGTCTGCTGTAGTTGAACACCATGGGTTTTATATGGGCCATATTTCCAACATAAACAGCTTGCCAGGGAATTAGCTCTGTGGTTCCACCACCTACCTCACAAGCCCAAGGTCTTGAGTTTGATCCCTGGTAACAAACAAACAAACAAACAAACAAAGCAGCATGCCAGCTGGAAACACCAATAGGAACAGACAAAAAAAAAAATCAACAAAACAAAACAAAGCCTATTTTCTATAGCCAAAGGACAGCAAAAAGCAATTCAGTAAGATGGAAAGATTTTGTAAAACATTATTTTACTCCAAGCAAACATATGTGCATGAAGGCCCAGTGAGAACTCAACTTCTGCTTCAGCAGCTCATATGAGATGTCTCATGCTTTCCTGCCTGCCTACCACAAGTAGAGGGTGTGACTTCCATTCTCAGTAGGCAGCAGGAACGTTCGACATTCCCTCAGTGTCAGTGGAGACCTGTGGCAGTAGGACATACCCTCTCTCTCCCTGAGGGTGTTGCAACAGAGGACACCTGATAAAGAGTCAAGACTTCCAACACTTCCCAACAGTAATGAATAAAGCCCCTATGCTCATGTTAGCAGAGCACTGGTGTGGAGCCAGTCCTTACACATGCACCCCACTGTACAAGGAGAGCATCACTCAAAGACAAAACACAGAGCATCAGAAAGCCAAGTAAAGGGAGGTTTAAACAAGACCCAGGTTTTCATAACATAATGCTTACACTGTCCAGATTCCATCACAATAAGTGGGAAGGTTTCATACTAATGAAAAAAGATAACAATAAATTTCAAGGCAGAAACAAGAGAGATGTCAGAATTATCTGGCAGTTATTTTTAAGTAACCACTTAAAAATGCTTCAACAGGCAATTACAAATATGCTTGAAAAATGAAAAAGAAATCTCAGCAAAGAAATAGAAGTATAAAGGAGAGCCAAATGAAAATTTAGAATTAGAAAAATAATAACTGAAATTAGATATATAATCAAACTTCTGTAAACTCAACACAAAGAAAATTAATGAAAACAGAGAAAGGGAAACAAAACCTTAGATATAGGGGTAGAGAAATTCAAGTAACAGCAGATTTTTCATTTAAAAAAATCATGAGGGCCAGAAACAAGACAATATTCTCTCATGTGTACCAGAACTGTTAACCCAGAATCTATAACCAGTAAAAATATCCTTCAGGCATGAAGGAGAAATTGGAAGAATAAGAAGACAAAATCTAAGTGAACTTGTCACCTAAAGACCTGTCCTAAAGAAATGGCTAAGAGAATTCTAACAGAAAATAAATAACCTTTTGTTAGGAAAAAAAGAAGCTTGGAACATCACAAAGGAAAGAGAAGCTGGGCATGGTGGCACATGCCTATAATCCCAGCAGCCCAGAGGCTGAGGCAGGAGGATGATGTGCTCAAGGCCAGCCTGGGCTCAATAGTGAGTGTGAGGCCAGGCTGGACTACATAATGAGACTGTCTCAAAAGAAAGAAGAGAGGTCCTAAGAGACTCTGAAAGATAGAGAAAAGATGGCAGACATCTAGGGTCAAGAAACACTATGGTACAATGGGTCCTCAAGTTAATAGCAGCCTGATATACGAACAACTTGGATTAATTAGGTTAATGGAATATTCATCAGCCTCTTGTTATCTATAGTGTGTAGTACCCAGGTGAACATCCAGATCTCAGCTGTATTGAATTACAACCAGACCTCGGGAACTGACTGAGTTCGTAAGTCAAGGGTCTGCTGTAGTTGAACACCATGGGTTTTATATGGGCCATATTTCCAACATAAACAGCTTGCCAGGGAATTAGCTCTGTGGTTCCACCACCTACCTCACAAGCCCAAGGTCTTGAGTTTGATCCCTGGTAACAAACAAACAAACAAACAAACAAAGCAGCATGCCAGCTGGAAACACCAATAGGAACAGACAAAAAAAAAAATCAACAAAACAAAACAAAGCCTATTTTCTATAGCCAAAGGACAGCAAAAAGCAATTCAGTAAGATGGAAAGATTTTGTAAAACATTATTTTACTCCAAGCAAACATATGTGCATGAAGGCCCAGTGAGAACTCAACTTCTGCTTCAGCAGCTCATATGAGATGTCTCATGCTTTCCTGCCTGCCTACCACAAGTAGAGGGTGTGACTTCCATTCTCAGTAGGCAGCAGGAACGTTCGACATTCCCTCAGTGTCAGTGGAGACCTGTGGCAGTAGGACATACCCTCTCTCTCCCTGAGGGTGTTGCAACAGAGGACACCTGATAAAGAGTCAAGACTTCCAACACTTCCCAACAGTAATGAATAAAGCCCCTATGCTCATGTTAGCAGAGCACTGGTGTGGAGCCAGTCCTTACACATGCACCCCACTGTACAAGGAGAGCATCACTCAAAGACAAAACACAGAGCATCAGAAAGCCAAGTAAAGGGAGGTTTAAACAAGACCCAGGTTTTCATAACATAATGCTTACACTGTCCAGATTCCATCACAATAAGTGGGAAGGTTTCATACTAATGAAAAAAGATAACAATAAATTTCAAGGCAGAAACAAGAGAGATGTCAGAATTATCTGGCAGTTATTTTTAAGTAACCACTTAAAAATGCTTCAACAGGCAATTACAAATATGCTTGAAAAATGAAAAAGAAATCTCAGCAAAGAAATAGAAGTATAAAGGAGAGCCAAATGAAAATTTAGAATTAGAAAAATAATAACTGAAATTAGATATATAATCAAACTTCTGTAAACTCAACACAAAGAAAATTAATGAAAACAGAGAAAGGGAAACAAAACCTTAGATATAGGGGTAGAGAAATTCAAGTAACAGCAGATTTTTCATTTAAAAAAATCATGAGGGCCAGAAACAAGACAATATTCTCTCATGTGTACCAGAACTGTTAACCCAGAATCTATAACCAGTAAAAATATCCTTCAGGCATGAAGGAGAAATTGGAAGAATAAGAAGACAAAATCTAAGTGAACTTGTCACCTAAAGACCTGTCCTAAAGAAATGGCTAAGAGAATTCTAACAGAAAATAAATAACCTTTTGTTAGAAAAAAAAGAAGCTTGGAACATCACAAAGGAAAGAGAAGCTGGGCATGGTGGCACATGCCTATAATCCCAGCAGCCCAGAGGCTGAGGCAGGAGGATGATGTGCTCAAGGCCAGCCTGGGCTCAATAGTGAGTGAGGCCAGGCG
>NW_022900917.1:394408-454700 GCF_012274545.1 Fukomys damarensis
CTCGCGCTGCTTTTACTTCTTTGTCTAAGAAATGTCTGTTCATTTCAGATGCCCATTTTTGAATCGGGTCTTTATATTGGGGGGGGCTGATTGTTTTGAGTTCTTTATATATTCTATATAATAGTACTTTGCCTGAGGAGCAGCTGGTAAAAATTTTTGCCCACATTGTAGGTTGTCTCTTAGTTCTGTTGATAGTTTCTTTTGCAGTGCAGAAACTTTTTAATAAGATGAGATCCCAGCTGCTATCAAGAAATCAACCAATAACAAATGTTGGCAGGGTTGTGGGAGAAAGGAACCTTTCTCCACTGTTGGCGGGAGTGCAGACTAGTGCAACCACTATGGAAATCAATATGCAGATACTTCAAAGAGATGGGACTAGGGGTTCCATTTGGCCCAGCCATCCCTCTGCTGTGAATCTTTCCAAAAGAATTAAAAGAATCATATCACAGTGATATATGCGCACCTATGTTTATAATGGCACAGTTTGTAATAGCTAAAACTTGGAAACAGCCCATCTGCCCGTCAGTTGGAAACTGGATAAAGAAGATGTGGTTTTTCTATAAAATGGAATACTGCTCAGTGAGAAATTAGATTCATTCAGAGGAAAATGGATAGATATTGAGGATATACTCCTAAGTGAAATAAATAAGTCACACATGTATAAACACTGAATAGTTTCTCTGGTGTGAAAAACTATAATATTACATAAGATCCTAATGAGATAATTGACAATGTGAAATAGGAAGAAAGGGGCTAAAGGTGTAGGAAAGTGGGAAAGGTAGGCGAAGGCTAATAAGAGAAAGAAAAAATATGAGAAAATGAAAAAATGGAAATAAAGTGTTTGTAAATGGGGAAGGAAGGAGGGGGTGAAGGGAGGGCAGGGACAAGGGGAAAAAATGAGAATCAAGACCTGTCATGTAAAGGTACAAGATCCCAATAATATGTGTAATTGTACTGTATACCTAAAATGTACCAATAAATTCAATGAAAGAAAGAAAGAAAGAAAGAAAGAAAGAAAGAGAGAGAGAGAGAGAGAGAGAAAGAAAAAAAGAAAGAAAGAAAGAAAGAAAGAAAGAGAGAGAGAGAGAGAGAGAGAAAGAAAGAAAGAAAGAAAGAAAGAAAGAAAGAAAGAAAGAAAGAAAGAAAGAAAGAAAGAGATCGATCTGGGAGGGGAGGGAGGAGAGAGATAATATGGTAAGGAAGAATATGGGTAAATGTAAATATGATGGGTTCCCTGGCTTGAGTTTCCTAAATTTTGTTCAAAGTTGAAGCACAAATTAAAATACTGTCTGATGTGGTTCTAAATGTATGTGGAGAAAATGTTTAAAACACTTATGTTAAAAGTGGAGGCATAAATGGAGGGAAGGCTTCTACTTTTCCCTCTAGCTGCTCAAGTAACTTCAGGAAATTGCTTGGTTAGGTAAATATGATGCAGTACCTAGAGTAACAATAAGAAAAACTGCACAAACATTTACTCACAAACACTAGAGATGCATCAAAATAGAACCCTAAAGACTGTGCTGGTAATCCCTGAAAAAGGAAGCACAGAGGTGAAAAACAAGAAGACACAAAAACCGAGGGTGTCGCTTCTCTAGCCATGAGAGTAGCAGACACAAGCATCCAGCCTCTCCCAGACTCTGCACCTCACCTCCAATGTCAGTTTCAAGTCCTGAGACATTGTATTCCATGGGGCTGTGGACGGTACTATCTGGCTACTATGAAAGGGCAAGCATTTTGGCCAGCTCCCAGTCACTGAGCACAACTAAGCTAAGGCTAGCTTAGCTCATTCTAATCTCCATTCCCACAGTTTATGCAAAGATAAAACTGTGCTGGACCAAGTTGTCTCTGCCCTTCAACACAACTCAATGCCCTTGGACCTGGCTGGGAAGCACCCTGTGCTACAGATGCACTGCACTGCCTGGGAGAAGCTCGAAAGTCTCTTTTTTCTCACACTATATAGTGATAAGGGGCACAACAATATAGAGAAAGTACTAAATGTATGCTGTGAATTACCAACACAAGTGATAAATCCAATCAAACATTAGGAACTTAGAGTTTCAAAAATGGCTATTCTAGAATCCAAATTCTGAAAATAATGCATCACAGTATTATCATTCAATAAAAATTTTATTGAAAATGTTGTTAGCACTAATGTTGCAATTTGGTTGACAGAAAACGTAAGTAAAAATAACCCTCATGTTGACCCTGCAGTTCTCTAGGATTTTCGGTGATGACAGGCAAAATCATTTTTAGAGAAAGTTGGTAGGTGCGCTTGGCAGAGTTACAGAAAGCACTCACTGCATATGTAGGGGTGGTAACAGCATAGGGCCACTCCACAACACAGACCATGTTCAGAATCACCAGCCCAATACATGCTGGTCGTCCTGGCAGTTCATCACACCATTGTCCTGAAGCCAAACTGCCTGGGGAAAAATCCCCATTTCACACTTGAAATTATCCAGTCTCTCTGTGCATGTACCAAGTTTCTAATTGGTAAAGTGATGATAAAATATTCATATGGTTGTAACAAAATCAAGATAATATATATTTCAAATAGAGAAGTTCTAGGACAATAAGTGTTCAGTAAGTATTACCTGTCATGGATATTCTTATATTATTATATGTCAACATTTTGGTTTTTTGTTTTTTTTGGTACTGGGGATTGAACTGTCAACATATTTTTAAATAATACTGTCTGTTATACATGCTTTAAATAACTAATGTTTTTGAGACTATTCTGTTCCAATAGTCTTATTCTTGAGCCATTACTGAAGTATTTTAATTGTTACATATAATAGAACTCTGTCTCTTAAATCTTGCTCTCTTATCTTTTCCTTTCCTACTTGTTTTGTATATTCATGAATACTTGGAGTTTTTATTTGAATTGCATTATAGATGAGTCTGAGAGGAAACAATCTTTATAATGCTGCTCTTCTAGTCAAAAACACAGCATACTGCCAGTTCATTCAGATCTTTGTGTTCTCCAGTAACATTAAAATATTTCTCTGTAAAACTCATTCATCTCTCTGGCCACCTGTTCGGGCCCACCTGGCGGGTCTGCGACCTCCGCGACTATGCACCACCAAATCCAGTAAGGAAGGAAGGCCCCCAGAGGAGGTTTCTCCAGTGGCCTGCTTGGGCCCACCCGGTGGGTCCACGACCTGCCTAACTGCGCGCCACCAGATCCAGTAAGGATGGTAGTCGTGTGAGCGCCCTTGAAACACTCCCACGACCTGCTCCCCCCCATTCTCAAGCCTCATGATTGGGCCAATCCTTGGACCCACTCTGCAGAGTCATAGGTGGTCATGAAGGGTATTTTTCTGAGCTCCCAACTTTGAACATCTTTAAAGAAAGGGCAGGGGAAACCTGTAATAGAACTGAGTGGAGTTCAACCCTGCAGGTTGGGAAACTCAATTTAAGCTTTGTGGACTGAGGTCATTCTATGTCGTGGGGAGCTGCTGTTGGCTAGCTGAGATCAGGGAGTTTGGTTCTGCACATGGCTGTACATGTGGTATAATATGACAACAGAGACATAGTCTGAAAGAGGCCCTTCAAATTCTTTTTGTTTTCTTTTCTTTTCCTCATTCCACCCTACATTTTTTCTTTTTTCTGTCCTCTCTCTCCAATTCAGTCTCTTGCTCTACCATATTATCCCTCATCTCCCTTTTTATTCTTGCTCCTGCCCTAACCCAGACTTCTCTTTCATTATTTTTTTCTTTTTCCTTTATGTTCTTTTCTCCTGTCATTTTACCTCACTCATGGCTCCATAGCTTCAAGGGAAGGTGAGCCCCTGTTACTGTTAATGGGATATATTCATGTCCTTATTCCTGCACTCTGTCTATCCCCTTTGAAGTTAATAGTTTCATAAAGATAGTATGGTCATTCTACATCCTCTGGCTTCACTTGAAACCTTCTCCAATTCTTTCATTTATCTACTTCTCTCATCCTAATTCAGTCTAAGCCCCCATCCTAAATGGTACAGATGCTATATTGAAAAGTGTATTCACTGCAGACATATTTTTGGCTGCTTCTTGATATTAATTTAATTCACATGGTTTAAAGGTGACAGATTAATGACTACCACAAGTGGTCAATTTTCAAGCTGTGCTTGATCCTATTGGGCTGCTGATTGTATCAATTGGGATAAAGGATTGCGATTGATTTAATGAGTTGTTTTCTCCAATATTATGAAAATGAGGATGTCTATGAGTCATTAGAGACTCAAAAGCTGAAGCACAACTATATCAGCAAGATTTAAATAATAACCCAGAAATGAAACCAAGGACAATTCAACAACAAAAATAAAAATGAGAAAACACTTAGGCAAGACACAAACACAGACTTCCAGTTCACCAATGGCAAATGGTAGGGAAAATGAGGATGAAAAGTCTGATAGTGAACCAGCAGGACACCCTGGATCCATAACACAGGAGGTAACAAAACAGATCAATCAGGTTCTAGAAAAAATTAAATCAGAAATAATTTCCCAGTTAACCATAGAGATGGTGAGCTAAATGGAAGTCATGATTTGAGAATCTAGAACAGAAACTGACAAAAAAAAGATGAGCTCAAGACCATGATAGAAGCCATGAAGGCTCAGCATAAGAAAGAAATGGAAACAATGAATGTCCAGCAGAGGAAAGAAATGGAATCCATAAAACAGATTCAAACAGATATCCAGGAGATTAAAAACTCTATTGAAAGTGTACACAACAGAATAAAAGATTGTGAAGATAGAATTTCAGATATAGAAGATAGGATTGCAATCAGTGACCCTGAAAAAAGAGGTCTCTCAAAAACAGTAAGGGATCATGAGAAATTGATCCAACAACTTCTAGATGATGTAAAGAAAAATAATATAAGACTGATAGGAATCCATGAGATAGCAGGAGAAAACACAAAGGACTTAAAAAAGCTCTTCACAGAATTAATGACAGAAAACTTCCCAAACAGAAGGGAAGAATTAGACATACAGATAAGTGAGGCATATATAACTCCAACTAGCCATGATCAAAAAAAATCTACACCTAGACATACAATAAAGATCCCAGAAATCCAACAGAAGAACAAAATACTACAAGCAGTAAGAGAAAAGAAACAAACCACATGCAAAGAAAGCCCATTAGAATCACAGCAGATTTTTCAACACAAATCCTTAGGTCAAGGAGAGCCTGGACTGAGGTATTTCAAGTCCTAAAAGAAAACAACTTCTGACCTAGACTGATATATCCTGCAAAATTCTCTTTCAAAATAGATGGAGAAATAAGATACTTCCACGACAAAGAACACCTGAGAAACTTCATGAAAACCAAACCAGCACTACAAGGAATTTTAAACAATATCCTAGAAAAGGACAATGAAGGTCATAATACCATGAGCCCCAACAGACGAAATCAAATAGGCAAGGCAAGAAACTAAAAGGAGAGGGGAGAAAAAGTAAAAAGAGTCAACAAAAAGACAATAACATGACAATAATAAGTCAGAACATATCAGTTATACCCATCAATGTTAATGGCCTCAATTCACCAATCAAGAGAAATAGACTGGCAGAATGGATTAAGAAGTGAAATCCAACAATATGTTGTATATAAGAAACACACCTAGTGCAAAAGGAAGCCCATAGACTGAAAGTGAAAGGATGGAAAACAATTCTCCACGTGTCAGGAGCCCAGCAAAAAGCAGAGGTAGCAGTCTTATTGATAGACAAAGTAAATTTCAAACCAAAACTCATTAAGAGAGACAAAAAAGGCCACTACATCCTTGTAAAGGGAACAATTCAAAAGGAAGAGATGAAAATCATAAACATGTATGCACCAAATATAAATGCTCCCAATTATATAAAATCAATATTAAGTAACATGAAAAACCAAATAAGCACTAATACAATTGTAGTGGGGGATTTAAATACCCCACTATCACAAATTGACAGATCTTCTAGGCAGAAATTCAACAATGAAATAATAGAACTGAACCAAGCTTTGGAACACATGGACTTAATAGATGTCTACAGAGTATTCCACCCCACAAAATCAGAATGTACATTCTTTTTGGCTGCACATGGATCATTCTCCAAGATAGACCACATATTGGCTCACAGAACAGGTCTAAATAAATGCAAAAAAATTGAAGTCATCCCCTGTATATTATAAGATCATAGTGCAATCAAACTGGAGATCAGTAGCACAGAAACTGTAGAAACTTCACAAGCACATGGAAACTGAGCAACACTCTCCTAAACAATCAATGGATTACAGAGGAAATTAAAGAAGAAATTAGACAGTTTTTACAAATAAATGAGAATGCCAGTACAACATACAGGAATCTATGGGACACAATGAAAGCAGTTTTATGGGGAAAATTCATAACATTGAATGCCCACACTAGGAAAACAGAGCGGGCTCAAATAAACAACTTAATGATGAAGCTTAGACTCCTAGAAAAACAACAGCAAGAAAAACCCAAACTCAAACAAGAGAGGAAATTATTAAGATCCGAGCAGAAATCAATGCAGTAGAAACTAAGAAAATGATAAAAAAAAAAAATAAATGAAACAAAGAGCTGCTTTTTTGAAAGAATAAATAAAATCGAAAAACCCTTAGCTAATCTTATCAAAAAAAGGAAAGAAAAGGCTCAGATCCATGCAATCAGGAATGAAAAAGGCGAAGTCACAACAGATCCAAAAGAAATCCAGAGGATCATTAATATCCACTTTGAGAACCTGTACTCCAATAAAATGGAAAACACAGAAGAAATGGACAGATTTTTAGATACTTATGAATTACCAAAGTTGAACAAAAAAGATAAAAACATTTTAAACACCCCAATTACAGTCAGTGAAATTGAAAATATAATTAAAAATTTACCAACAAAGCAAAGCCCAGGCCCTGATGGATTCACTGCTGAATTTTACAAGACATTTAGATAAGAACTACTGCCATTACTCTTCAAACTTTTCAATGAAATGAAAGGGAAGCTATACTTCCAAATTCATTCCTGTAAGCAAGTATCACTTTGATTCCGAAACTAGGAAAAGATGCAACTGAAAAAGAGAACTACAGGCCAATATTCTTAATGAATATAGATGCAAAAATCCTTAATAAGATACTAGCAAACAGAATACAGAGGATTATCAAGAAAATCATACATCCTAATCAAGTCAGATCTATTCCAGGGATGCAAGGGTGGTTCAACATACGAAAGTCAATAAATGTAATACATTATATTAACAAAGTCAAGGACAAAAACTATATGATCCTCTCAATAGATGCAGAAAAAGCATTTGACAAAATTCAATACTCATTCATGATAAAAACCCTGCAAAAAATTGGAATAGATGGTCTATACCTCAACTTAATAAAGACTATCTATGAAAAACCAACAGCCAACATCATATTAAATGGCCAAAAACTGAAAACCTTCATGTTAAAATCAGAAACAAGGCAAGGATGCCCACTATCACCACTCCTCTTTAATATAGTTCTGGAAACATTAGCCACAGCAATTAGACAAAGAGAAAGAAATTAAAGCAATAAAGATAGGAAAGGAAGAAGTTAAACTGTCATTATTTGCTGATGATATGATACTCTACATTGAAGACCCAAAAAATTCCACCAAAAGACTTCTAGACTTAATTGACAGATTCAGTAGAGTAGCTGGATACAAGGTGAACACCCAAAAATCAATAGCGTTCTTGTACACAAATAACAGATTCACTGAGAGAGAAATTAGGGAAACAATTCCCTTCACAATAGCATCCAAAAAAATGAAGTATCTAGGAATCAATCTAACAAAAGAAGCAAAAGATCTCTACATTGAAAACTATAGCACTCTGAAAATAGAAATGAAGATATGGAATAAATGGAAAGATATCCCCTGCTCCTGGGTAGGAAGAATCAACATAGTGAAAATGGCCATACTACCAAAACTACTATATACATTCAATGCAATGCCAATTGAAATTCCAACACTATATTTCACAGAACTAAAAAAAGAATCCAAAAATTCATTCGGAACCATAAGAGACCTAGAATAGCAGAAGTCACCCTAGGTAAGAGACACATGGCAGCAGGCATAGCAATTCCCAATTTGAAACTATAGTACAAAGCCACTGTGATAAAAACAGCATGGTACTGGCAAAGAAACAGGCCTGTGGATCAGTGGAACAGATTGGAAGACACAAAAACAAATCCAGATGTACTCAGCTACCTCATCTTTGACAAAGGAGCTGACCATCCTCAGTGGAAGAAAGATAGCCTCTTTAATAAATGGTATTGGAAAAACTGGATTTCAACCTGCCACAGATTAAAACTGGACTCATATTTCACCATGCACTAAATTAAAATCCAAGTGGATTAAAGATCTAAATATTAAAACAGAAACACTAAACTTGCTGGAAGGTAAATTAGGAAGAACTCTGGAAGACATTGGCATAGGAAAAGACTTTATGAACAAATCTTCAGTAGCACAGGAACTAGCAGAAATAATCAACAACTGGGATCTCATCTTATTAAAAGCTTCTGTACTGCAAAAGAAACCATCAGCAGAACTAAGATGTCTTAGTCTACAATGTGGGAAACAATTTTTACCAGCTGCTCCTCAGACAAAGGACTATTATCTAGAATATATAAAGAACTCAAAACAATCAGCCCCCCCAAATATAAAGACCCGATTCAAAAATGGGCATCTGAAATGAACAGATATTTCTCAAAGAAGTAAAAGCAACAAGCAAATATATGAAAAAATGCTCCATATCACTGGTCATTTGAGAGATGCAGATGAAAAAACACTGAGATTCCACCTCACCCCACAAAGAATGGCTGCTATCAAGAAATCAAACAATAACAAATGTTGGTGGGGTTGTGGGGAAAAAGGAACCCTTCTCCATTATTGGTGGGAGTGCAGACTGGTGCAACCACTATGGAAATCAATATGGAGATACCTCAAAGAGCTTCGACTGGAGCTTCCATTTGACCCAGCCATCCCTCTACTGGGTATCTTTCCAAAAGAACTAAAAGAATCATATCACAATGATGTATGCGCACCCATGTTTATAGCAGCATAGTTTGTAATAGCCCATTTGCCCATCAGTTGGAAACTGGATAAAGATGTGGTTTTTCTATAAAATTGAATACTGCTCAGCCATAAAGAATGAGAAAATAGATTCATTCATGGGAAAATGGATACATATTGAAGATATACTCCTAAGTGAAATAAATAAGTCACACATGTATAAACACCGAATAGTTTCTCTGGTGTGAATAAACTGCAATAATACATAAGATCCTAATAAGATTACTGACATTGTGAAATGGGAAGAAAGGGGATAAACGTGTAGGGAAGGTGGGATGGATAGGGGAAGGGTAATAAGGGAAAATAAAAAAATGTGCAATAATGAAAAGATGGAAGTAAGTGTTTGTAGATAGGGAGGGGAGGAAGGGGTGAAGGGAGGGCAGGGACAAGGGGAAAAAATGAGAACCAAGACCTGTCATGTAGA
Source organism: Fukomys damarensis (assembly GCF_012274545.1). NCBI lineage: Eukaryota > Metazoa > Chordata > Mammalia > Rodentia > Bathyergidae > Fukomys > Fukomys damarensis. The sequence continues at coordinate 403,902 of NW_022900917.1, forward strand.
GGTACAAGATCCCAACAATGAATGTAACTGTACTGTATCCCTGAAATGTACCAATAAACTCAATTAAAGCTGAAAAAAATCCTCATTCATCTTTCTTAGTTTATTGCACTGCACATGATTTAATATTTTCTCTTTATATTACTAAAAAATGCTTTTGTTTATAATGTGCCTATTTCAAACAAATTTTGGGGGTTTCATTACAAACGTTTTTGTTATTGGGTACTGAGTTTATTAAATACTTTTTCTACATCTATCAAAATGATCATATTATTGTTTGCCTTTTTTCTATTAGAATAAAGAATAACTGGGCAGGGAATTTAGCTCAGTGGTTCCACTGCCTGCCTCGCAAGCGCAAGGTCCTGAGTTTGATCACCAGTATCAAAAAAAAAAAAAAAAAAAAAAAAAAAAAAGAATAACTATTGTATTAGATTTTTGAATATTAAATTTTTTTTTTGCTTGGTTGATTTTATATCCAGCCATGTTGCTAAATTCTTAGTAGTTGTTATAATTTCCTGCTAATTCTTAAACATATTCTATGTAAATACTTGTATCAACTTCTTTTCTAACTTTCACACTTTCTATTGCACTAAATTAACTCTGCTATTACATTGAATATTAAATAGCTAAAATTAAGCCCTATTAAAAATTCAGAACACTATCTTTACATCATAGGGGAAAGATCTAAGTAAGTGGCAGAAGCCAAATCCATAAAGGGAAAGTTGGATGAGTTTGATTATATCTGATGACAGATCTGACAGAAGATCTTTGTATCTGGCAAAGAGTATGTGGGCTTCACAAGGATCTCCTACAAGTCAGCAAGAAAAGAGGTTTAATCCCTTTATAAGACTGGCAGAGAAGAGGATATACAGCCCAAGGGGTAAGCTCAAAAGTCTGATATACCAATGAAGAAGTACTTAACTTTATTAGTAAGCACAAAAGGTAAATAACCAAAATAAAATAATAATGAAATAGTCTTTGTTATTCATACTTTTAATGAAAGAGAAAATGTTGGGCAGTATGAGGTTGGGACTAAGACATGCAAATGACAAAATGTTTGCGCAGATAGGTACACTCACCACTCAGAAAAGCAACGTGGAAACAATTACAAAAACTGACTCTGTGCCTGCTCTGAACCTAGTGATCATAATCCTGTTATACAGCCCTCCCCATGTGAGACACTTCTTATACTGATAAAGACACGAAACATCCACTACCGCACTGTGGTAGTTTCGAAAGCACTAAGTGCTCATCAATAGGAAAAGTAGATGAAATGTGAAGCAATCAAAAGGAATGAACTCATATGTTGACACGAGTGGACTTCAAAACCAGAATGTTAGCTGAAAAATAACAGAATTCATCAAATAAGATGACTATTCCTATAAATTAAAAAGAATATACCTAAAATAATGCCATTTATTTGTTAACATATATTTACAAATAAATACGTAATAAATGATTGGAAGAAGGTATATTAAATATACCAGGTGTCCATGGTGGGAAAATGGATTTGGAGATAGTGATATAGAAAACAATGAAATTCCATAAGGAACATGGATCAACATTGCCACAAAGTGAAAAATCAAGATCAATCCAAGCCTATGGAGCAACCATCAAAAAGCTGAGAGGAAGCAAGGGGAAAAAAGAAAGAACAAATGAAAAGAGGAAAGCAGCATTTAGATTGAAGAATTAAAATAATGTCAAGAGGAAAAATAAGCAGAAGATGAGAAAGACACAGAAGAGGGAAGGAAGGAGGGATAGAAAGAAGAGAGGGAGAAAAACCATAGAATCAGTTCTGTGAAGCAAACAAAGTATTCACTGGAAACATCCACAGACAACCTAAAGAACTGGTAAGAAACTTTAAATCACTACATACTGTAGGGGTGGCAAGCACCTGACAACCTCATGTCCACCTGCCATGCCAATGCACCTGGCCCCTAGAGCTGCTTTACCAACCCTGAACATATGGTGGGGGGTTTTTGCCTGAAGAAAATTTTAGAGAGTTTTTCAACTGGTTTTATAATTGGGCAAATGATACATGTAATGATATATGAAAGCAAATGTTTAAAAATTATTATAGTAAAAGACACATTGTGATTAACCCCCCTTTCTTCAGTCATGCTTATCCCTCTGTTCTTACCACTTTCTGAAACAGCTCTGGAAGTTCTCTTTTATGAGTGGTTTTCATGACTACCTTGATGTTCTGAATGGATTCAAAATATTCACACCACTTTCTGTCAAATAAGAACTTTATGGTGTGTCCTCATTCACTTGGATGTGGCACCATGCAACTTTTGGCTCTTCCTCAGGGTCAAAAATGACCCTGAAACATAAATATTTTGAATAAATTTAGGACACTGAGGCAGCCATGATAACACAACTAAAGATAGTCATTGAAAAAGACTTCCAGACCTGTTTCAGAAAGTGGCAAGAAGAAATGAGTACGTGTGTTCAAAGCAAGGGGAAGATTGAGGGAGATTCAGAGCAATGTGTTGTTTACTATAATGATTTCTAAATGTAAATAATAAAGTAATAATTTTTAAAATGTAAACATTCACTACTGGGTTTGGTGGCACAGGCCCATAACCCCAGCAGGTTTGCCAGTTTGAGCCCAACCTGAGCAACTTGGCCATCTCAAAAATTTAAAAATGGGTGAGGATGTAGCTCAGAGCAAAGGCCTGGAGTTCAATCCCCAGGACCACACAAAAATGATCACCACATCTTTTGTTCACACCTGATACATCAGGCAATGCTTCAAGTTTGGTGCCTCGCAGGGATTGTCTGAGTTCTGCCATTGGTGCCTTCTGTAGCAGGTCTGCTCTAGTGTGACAGACTTTCCCAAGAGGATGCTGCCTCACTTGAGGGAAGCTTCTTTTAATCTTCTCACTCCCAAAAGAAAATCTGATTCACCGACTTATTTCCCTACAGTCAGCTTTAGGCTCATAATAGGAAAAATATTTATACAGCTATGGTTAAAAGTCTGGAAAATACACATTTGGGGAAAAAGAAAGGCAAGTGAGTGAAATAGCTTTGGTTGGATGGGGCAAGGGAAGAAGCAGAGCTCTCCCTTCTCGGTGTCTTGAGTCCAAACACAGAACTCAGGATCACTCAGCAACTAATACAGTCCCAAGAAAGCAGCAGCCTTCAAGCCAAGGCTAGCAGTTACCTTCCAAATAAGAGAACTTCTAAGACCTTACTTGCCCTTTCTGAGAGACGCAGAGGCTTCCCTCAAGAGAAGGACCAAAGAAGGTAGGCGCATCCTTGCCTATCTTACCTGCCTGGGGTTCCAGCAGCTGGGCCTGAACACGGAGAATCTGTCTAAATCTGTCGATCTGAACACTGCCCAGGGCATAATACCTTTCACCAGCTTCTACTTCACAGGGAGTCTTCTCCCTTAGCTCTCATGTAAATACACACACATATAGGCTCACTCAAATGGAAAAACCAAAGCTGGGTTTCACAGTCTGTCTTGGCCCAGTGTGTGCTTGGAATCGCAGCGTCAAGGGTCAAGTGTCCAGGATCTAGAAGGAGCTAACAACCTGTCATTCAGGAGAGCCTCCCCTCGCAGACACTTCCTCTGCCCTGCATCTCTCAATGCTTGCCGCATGACCACAGGCCCTGCGGTAGGAACTGCCTGCTGCAATACCATGACCAAGGCACACTCTTGATCACAAAGCACCTCCACCCACCCACTTCTGCCACCTGCTGAGCCTGTCATCTCGCAAATGCTCAGAGGACTGAGCAAGGCAGAGGTGTGAGTGTGAGGAGCATCTCCGTTGGGGCATGAGAGGATGCATGGCCAAAGCGCTGACCCCGAGTCCCGGAATGCTGGTTCTCACCAGGGCACAGGTGTCCCCAAGGTGACGTGCTAGAGCCAAGTCCCTCAGCCCACAAACAACCCCCTAGTCTCTTCTGTATTCCCATTTCTGGTTTACACTCCCTTTTAGTCATAAACAGATGTTGTTTTATCTAGATGTTATGTCTTTAGTTTGAACAATGTGTATCTGCTCATGACTACCGTTAATCACTGCTCTTAACTGCTGTTAATCATCAAACCACTGTGATCATGCTTTTGTGTGTGGCCTTGAAACCATTATAAAGACCCTGTGTGAGAAATACACTTTGCCACTGGCCATCGGTTTTTGGTTATTCATTGTGTCTGCAGTCATCTCCTTGTCTTATGTTTGTCTGTGTCTGTACAATTGTTTGAAAAGTGTTTGTCCAATTATATTTTTTATTGAAATCTTGTCAAGGATACAAATAATTCGTTAATTTCTACAACCAGGTTTTATAAGTTAAAATTTTGTCAAGATAATTAAATATAAATTTTTAGGTTTGGCTACACTCCTCTTGGTGAATAAAGAAGCAGCTGCTTAGAAAAATTTATTCTGGTCTTTATTCAGTAATGGGAGCCCAACACTTTTCATAGCCTTATGAAGAGATCTGCCTCACCAAATATGTTGTTATAAAATGTTTACATTGGTTATCATCAAGAGATTACATTCTAAATATGTTATTGTGATATGTTTATAATGGTCATTTTCAAAATGTGCTATGTTCTATGGGAAAACAAAGAGTTATTAAGAGGTTTTATTGAAAAAATGTTTTTGATATCAAACTAAAGAGCATAAAGCTTCATACATATAATTATGATTATTGTTGTTAATTTTCTGATGTACTAAATGAATAGAAACTTCAAAGGGTATTAAACTATTAATGCTGCTTTAAGAGGTAGGATACAAAATTTGATAGAAAAGGCTCAAATTTGTATATAGCAAGTCAGATATTTAGGATTCCAAGTTTCCAAAGAAATATGCTGCTTTGGAGATAAAAGGATAAAAGCAGCTGAGAGAATTTTTGGGTGGCAACAGGTTTTTACAGGATCTGGATTCCGGGGTTCACAGAAATGGCTAAAACTCTCTCTGCTACCCCTGCATTGGGGATCCCAGATGTGACCGAACCTTTTAATGAAAAAAAAAATCATACAGCTTTAGGGGTGATTACTCAAAGAGTAAGCTCATAAAATCAGCCAGTAACATATTTATCCAAAAATGTATATCCAACTACAAAGGGATGGCCCCCTTGTTTAAGAGCTCTGGAAGCTTAGGATCACATTACTCCCTCTGGTAAGTCTAGTCTCAGTTATAGGAAAATTGTTCAATGGCCAGATGAGATGTGTTGTAGGTTTCATTGCCCACCTGGAGGTCACCATTGAACAGAGTGTTGTAGGCGAAAAGACATGACAACAATTAAAATAATAATAATTAATAATAATAATAATAATTTAAAACAACATGGGATTCAAATTGATCCAGAAGAAATTCAAACCAATGATCCTTACTCCTATTTAGATTCAGGTTATAGGCAACTAAGATTCAATCTCAAAACATTACTCTTCAAAGAAAATCTTTACAAATTCTCAATGACTTTCAAAAATTATTAGGAGATATCAGTTGGATTCGTCCCATATTGGGCATCCCTAATTACGAGTTGCTTAATGTATTTTCTACATTATCAGGACCCTCTACTTTAGATAGCACAAAAAACCTCTCTGAAATTGCTTTAGAGGAACTGCAACTTGCTGAAAGTGCCTTGCAATCTCAATTCACTTTTCGTATTCATGATAATTTGCCTCTTTCTTTCCTTGTTAACACCCCTGACAGCCCCAGGATTTCTTTATCAAGCAGACTTATCTTCCTGTTCAGCCTCCTCACAAAGTCACACCATATTTTGAACTCATTGCCTCTCTCATTGTTTCCGGATGAACTCAAATAATACAGTTAAAAGGTGTTGATCCTGATGCTATCCATCTCACTGCCTCTCACTTCAGGCCAGTTTCAAACTTTACAACGATTTTCTCCAGATTTTCAGATTGCTTTGGCCAATTTTTATGGACAAATTTTGTTTCATTTACCTCGTGATCCCTTGTTGTCCTTCTTGTCCCAACATGACTGGATTTGTTCTATTGTTTCTTCATCCCCCATTCCTTTAGCAGAAACTTTTTACTGATGCTACTAAATTAAATAAGATATCAATTTTCAGAGATCAACAACTCTTCACCCAGTCTACTCCATCTTCATCTACTCAACAAAAAGAGTTATTTGCTGTGTATTGTGTGCTGTTCAACATCTCAAAACCTGTAAATATAGTTACAAACTCTCAATATGTTGCCTGTGTTTTCCCTCTGCTTCCCACAGCTGCACTTCGTGCTGCTTCTTCTGCGTTTTGATTGTTACAGGCTCTTCAATGGCTCCTTCAGAGAGTTAATCCTGTGTTCATCACTGACATCCATCCTCTCACGCCCCAACACATCTCCAACACTGATGCATCACAGCCAGCCTCCCTGCCCTGATGGACAAGGAAAGGTGCAAGTGACCCCGGGCAGCAGCATCTCTTAGGGGATACTTGGCTCACCAGTGAAGTGAAAAGGTTGGCCTGGAGACGTCTGGAGATGTCCCAGATCAGCCCTGTCCTGTGGACATCCTACTTGCCCCTTCAGCTGGGAGCCCCATGTGTGGTGGCTTCCCAGTGAAACCTTTGGGGCCCAGTTTGTGGGACATCCCAGACCGTCCTGTCCTAGAGCCAGATACACAGCTGCCACTGCCTTTGCCCCACATTTAGTTTCATTTTCTCCACTGTTTCTAAAATATTCCCCCCTATTGATTCTTTGGGGTAACAGGGTTCTTCTTAAAATGTAAACTTTCTGGGCTGGGGATTTAGCTCAGCGGTTCTGTGGCCTGTCTCGCAAGCGCAAGGACCCGAGTTCAATCCCCAGTACAAAAAAAAAAAAGCAAACTCTCTGAGAGTAGTAAGAAGGCCATCAATTATTCATAACGAGGTATGAATTAGTTCAACCAACAACCTGACTTACACTCACTGGAGATTGCTCTACAAGGAAAGCGGGGGGTCACATTAGCATAGAAAAGAAGGGGTCCCACTGTTGGGGGATATTCTGAAGGTAGGAGACATCATAGTGTGATTTTATGAATCTGAAGAATGATTAGAACTCCTGGCCCCGGAGAACGGGAATGGAGAAAGGTACCGACAGACAGAAAAAATAAGGCGATGAACAGGCAGGAAGGGAGGTGAAAGGGAGAGGTGCACTCCACCTCCATGCCCACTGCACCCGTCCCACCCGCCAAGCCTGTGTATGCAGGCCTTCGAGGACAGAGGTCATGCTTCCCGGGAGTCAGCACTTTGTGGAGTCAGTCTGCAAACCAATACCTAATTCTCAGTTTCTTCCTGCCCAGCTATTAGGGAACACTCTACACTCATTGTCGGGAAGCCACTGTTCCAGAGAACTGTACTTCCTATTCTACCCACCTACCGATAAAACAAAGAAACTGGAATCAAACTGCAGCCATCAGAGGTTAGAGCAGGAAGGAATTATTGACCGTGAATCTTCACTTATTTACATGGTTGGATCAAGAGATTTTTTCTTTTTAAATGTGCTACAGGGAGAATAATATGAACGGGTTGTTATATGATCGTGGGTTCAGAGTTGAGTTTCTGTTAATCATCTGGGAGAGACAGGCAGAAGCAGAGAAATCCAACTGCTTCCATATGCTCTCAGGAAATATTTCTACTCCAGTGAAGAAACCTGGAGAAAAAGTGGATTGGGTGTTTCCTACTCATACGAAGTCTTTGCAAACCCTCCAGGCTAAGCAAATGGATAGCAGGTTAATTCCTTCCCTTTGTCCTCCCTTTGGTTACTAAGAAGTAATATTTTATGCCAACCTGTGACAGCATCTGCGGAAAGTCTGTACGGGACTGTGTCTTTCCGCCTTCTCTGTAAGCTTCTAGTGAACTCGTGTGGCTCCAGATGATAGAATCCTTGTTTGGCGAGTGCCCTTCCCAAAGTATGGACCCACCTCCACCACTGCCAGCATCAGGCTGCAGGTAGCCTAAGGATTTTTAACTCCAGTGAATTTTTTGGCCCAAAGAAAAAAGCAGAGCTTTGCCTCAGAGTATCTGGTGGGGATGGGGAGTTGGTAGTGCTTGTTCTCCAGACCAAGATCAAAGTGCTGCACACTTAGCACATTGATAAGAACAATATACTACAGATTCTTATCTCAAATTTAGATAAACAATGCTATTTTAGGGGTGTAGGAAGAATGCTTCCAATATTTGAGAAGAAAATCTTACAAACTCCAGACCCTAACCCTTTGCTAGAGGCAAATCCAACTACAATTTCTCTCTTATCCAAGCAAGCTGAAGGTTTTGCCTTCTGTTTGCAGAAATCAAGGAGCAGTGAGATTTTATTATGGAAGGAAAGGCCTGCAAGAGCTGCCCACAGTTCTATAACAGGAATTTGAAAAACATTTATTACAAAGACTTAGTCGTGTCCCATCTATAGTCCAGGACATTCTGTGTCTGCACAATGTGCAAGTTCTGTCATCGGTCCTATTTGCTGTGATCGCTTGCCTACCTTTTCATGAAGAATCAGTGCGTTTGCAGGATCTGGAATTGAGGGAATTAGTGGGAAGTGGGTCATCTGTGAGATGGGCCATAGAAATAGGTCCAAACAGCATTTCCAGGCTGTGCTCACTATAGCTGGTGCCTGCAGGGTGAAAACCACGGAGGAGCTCTTCCAGGAAACCTGAGGTTCACCCATGAGACTAAGATCTCAGGACACTCACTGACTTCACTGCTGAAAATCTCCTTTTGATGAACTTGTCTGGCTTCACAGGGGTGGTCTTCTAGGTCTCATTTGTGCCTCCTTCTTACTTCTCTTCAGGAAATAGTTTCATCACCTAATGGATCACTCCATTAACTGAATGGAAAATTACTATGAAGTATGTACTCATGCAACATGTACTAAATTCCAGTGAGTTGAAAATTAGTTGTGGTTCCCATGAAAGAACAGAGCTAAGAGGCACAGAATTAGTTAATTATGGAAAGCAGAGCCCAGAGAACCTCTCAAGTCCCTCCACTTGATGTCAGAAAAACTTCTAGTAATCATAGATGGAGCTCTCTCTGTTTTAGAGTTAATGAAGTAAAGCAGCATTTCTGCTCTTCATTTAAAGAGGAGAATAATGTCAAGTTAACAACTGCAGGTATGCAAAACCCAGACTTCAAAGGAGCCTTAAGCCGGTCATACTGAAGCTTGGCTACACTTAATGGGATTAAAAAAAATATTGCAAGAACTTCTATGTACCACCAAGAATGCCACACATGTGTAGGAGAAGCCATGGATACTGCAAAGAGAGAAACTAACACTGTGGGAAAATTTCCAAGAGCCTTAAAGAACAGAAGTGGAGCTTGTGTCACTGTGAGGGAAAAATTGAGGCAGACTTAGGCAGTTCTGAGTTGAATTCAGTCATCCCCAAGGTACACACTGAGCACCATCATCATTCTTGATGGCTTTTACACTTAAACATGGAGCTTGTTTAACTTTGCTTTCTGCCCTACCATCCTAGTGTAGGTAAGAAAAGAAAAAGGAGCTGGGGATTTAGCTCAATGGTTTCACCACCTGCCTTGCAAGCTCAAGCGCCCGTGTTCAATCCCTGGTACAAAAAAAAAAAAAAAAGAATATAGCTAAAATGCTGATGATCAGATTCAATGGCAAGCACTGAAAGTTAATTCTAAAACATTAGCCTTAGTAGTGTATGATCAATATCCTGGTCATGGAATGAAACTATATTTTTTTGACAAATCTCTATTACACACAGGGAGACAGAAAAAGATTAAGGATTTTCAAACTGAGTTCTTAAGAAACCCAAGACCATGAGCACATTTCTCAGTTTCTGTAAGCATTTAAATAGAATTGTATAAACACGTTTTATACAATTTCTAAAATTGCAGCTTAATTCCATTAATTATATGCTAGATTTTGAAACACTACAAGCCAATAATCCTAAATTTTGTTGGACTGGATTATATTCAGGGTAGAAATACCTAATAGCATTATTTTTTTTCAAGGAAAGTGCTTTCACTGAATGCTTTATTTGGTAGAGTATGGACTGTTTGCTAAGTGTCAAATAGCTGAGCTGAGTTCACACAACCCTATGCAATAAACACTAGTAACCTCATTTTCTGATTCAGTAAGTGAAGGTTAAGAAAGAAATGATGGGCCTAATACAGTGAAAGGAGGATTGGCACCATGTGTCTGACAGGGGAGGCCAAGCTCTCGGAGGCTAACATGCTGCCCTGACAATATCTGTAGAACAAAATTCAGCAACATTGACACAGACTGGATGAATATTACAAACCTATAGTCAGGGGATAGAATGATGTCTTTTCTTCCAGTCAATAATCTACCCAAAACTAAATTAAAAAGCTTCTACATAACAAATCATTTTTAGTTCACAGAGAGGCACAAAGGACTTTGCCTCTCATGCATGATGACTATGTAGAAAGTAAATGAATTATTGTAACTTGCAATTCCTTGAAATTCTTCATTCTTTTGTGAAGCATTAGTTCCATGTTTTTTATGCCCAAGGTCATTTGTTATTATTGCCAAAAAATGAGCCACTTTGATTTGTACCTAACTTCAAGATCTCCAGTAAGGAAATATATTCCTTATTCAAGTATAACTATACTTGATATAGTATGGAAAAGTATATATCTAACATATATATATTAGATTTATTTACATATATATATATAATATAAATAATATATTATAGATTGAACATTAGGCACAAAGGACTTTGCCTCTCATGCATGATGACTATGTAGAAAGTAAATGAATTATTGTAACTTGCAATTCCTTGAAATTCTTCATTCTTTTGTGAAGCATTAGTTCCATGTTTTTTATGCCCAAGGTCATTTGTTATTATTGCCAAAAAATGAGCCACTTTGATTTGTACCTAACTTCAAGATCTCCAGTAAGGAAATATATTCCTTATTCAAGTATAACTATACTTGATATAGTATGGAAAAGTATATATCTAACATATATATATTAGATTTATTTACATATATATATATAATATAAATAATATATTCTAGCGATTGAACATAGTACCTCACACATGATAGAGATGTGCTCTACCACTAAGCTATAACTTCAGCCAGCCCCATGAAATTACATATTTAAAAATAAAACAGCCCATATCTCTTAGGCTAATGAAAATGGATTAGTTTCAGCCCAGCCAGGATATGTCACTGGCAGCTCCAATGTTAGTTTACCTTTTCTCTTCAGAAGCTTTAACTTACCATCTTCTGAAATCTATTGTGTGGGGTCAGGAATGCAAACTGCAGTGCATATCTTGTGCACTTCAAGTTTATCTTCACCATTTAGATGATATAGTATTCTGCCAAATTGCAGGAGTTAAATGCATTCAGCAGCCCAGCTTCAAATAGTTAATTTTCTCTAAGGATGTTTTGCTTTTTTTTTCCCATTAGACAGCAGCAGGACATCACTGTACAAATATAAACTGTTAAAGAGAGTTTTCAGATTTCAATGACATCATTTTTATGATGGAGGTTTTATTTTTAAAAGTCATTTTACTTTTATTCTGATAACCAATCACATGGTTGTACCTAGTTCAGAATCTAAAGTGCACAGTGCTAATTAAATGTTTTATGCACCTAAACAGTTTGTATATGAAGAGGATTCTTTCATTTTCTTACCTTAGGAAGGTGCTAGAGTATGGCTGGAAATCTTAGTTTTCTTCTGAGTTCCACAGACCTCCTCCCAAACCAGAAACAGTTTGTTGAACTATCAACCCATAGCAGATGATGTGTTTTTCTAATAAACATAAGTCCTAGAAAAGTCAAGTCATTTTAGGATTTGGAATTTATATTCCCTCAAATCTTAATAAAACTCAAAATGCCGTGACCCCAGCTTTGTTCAGAATTGATGCCAATGATTCCCTGCAACACCAAGCCATCACTCTAGGCCAGTACCTTTAGACACACTAACCATTGCTTTCTTGTACTCTTCGCTGTATGCCTCCAGCTTTCTGAAAGTTGATTTCAGAGCTCTTATCCTGCAAAGAGTTCCCTCAGTTCATGGTCGTGACCCAAGACAACTGATCCTGATCCATCAGCTGTTTCCTGTGTTGGCTAATGGACAGCATTCAGTCCTCAGAATCAAACGAGACGTACAAGCTTCTAGCAAAATGACTTTCCCTTTCAAACTTATTCCAAAGAAATTTAGAAACAAATCATGCTAAAGAAAGAATATATTCTAAGGCTCAGTGAGGAAAGAAACTCATTTTAGAGCAGAACAGCCACTGCTCTTTTCCCCATCATTCCTCTCACCCATACACCCCAGTACAAGTACATTCATGAGAAGAGGCCACAGAGCAGATTCCATAGAGTTCCAGCTTTCTAGCCAGAAGACTCAGCATGGGAATATCAGGAAACAGGGAATGTGTGCTGGGAATGGAAAGGAGCTTTGACCTCATAAAATCACTTAAGAGATTCCTATTCCCAGCCTCACTTGTGTATACATAGATTGGGCCCCACACAACATAGTTTAAGACCTAAAGTCTCACTTCCACTCCACGGAGCGTGAACAGCCAAAAGGCCTCCACGATGCTGGGCCCTAACACCCAGCGAGGCTCCGGGAGCTCGAAGGAGAAACGAGAAACCCAGGAGGGAACATACCAGGCTGGATGGCAAATAGACCTTTATTAATCTGGCCAGACGGCACTCCCAGAGCCAGGTGGCTCAGAGAGGCAACTGCTCAGGGGCTGAGGTACTTTTTATAAGGTTTTACTAAACAAAGAGTCAGGGAATTCACAGAACAAGACTGCAAACACATTGCTTATCTTATGCAGGAAATGTTCTACGGTCACCTTTTGTCAAACCATTTGCCCCTGGGTGGGCTGTTAACCAAGGTAGCAATTAGCATATGAAGAAGCACAGTCTGGCCGATTAGCATGGAGTCACTTTAGCCTATTCAAGTCTTACAAAATTAGCCTAGAATGGTTCCATGTACCACATCTCAGATCCCTTCTCTAAGTGGAAGAATCAGGCTGTTAGGACATGACCACATGCACATGCGGCTGAGCCCAAGAGAAAGATCTGCACAAATAAGTCTCGGGAAGTGTCTGGTTCTATTCTTCAGCATGTTTCAAAGCCCCACACAAGTAGTACTATTTAAAATCATTTGTACCTTTTCACAGGAAATGTCAAGTTTCCAAGTAGTGGGAAACCCCATCACTTTCTTAAAGGTCTATGACACATAGCAATCATGACTTCCAGGGCATTCTGGTTTTGAAAGGTAGCATGGCACAATAAGAAAAGATCAGAATAAGGAACCAAATAGGTGTAGACTTAAATATTTAACAGCCCATGATTTATTTTCATTATATTAGCTCATTTTTATTTTAAAAAAAGATTTCATAGTCTCAAGAATTGCATGAGTTTTTCTATGCAAAGCAGCAACAACAAAATAGCAACAAAGCCCTGTCATGCAATGGATGCCAGTGAACATTTCCCCTTCCTACATAAAGGGCTGGTGCCACACTATTCCTGACCAAGGACAACCCCTAGGTTACTTGCAAATTTCTCCACAGCTGTTTGCCTCACAGACACTTAAAGTAAGTGTTGAACTGAAATTGTATGCTTGTTGCTTCTTTTATATTGAGCACTTACGTGCTAGATTTCCTGCTATGCAATTTACATTCATTACTTCATCATTACAGATTCCCTATGCCCTATCATACTATTCCATTTCATAGCCCAAAACTACCACAACTTGAATTTTGACCACAAGTCAAATGACCCCAGGGCTTGTAATTTTATCTATAGGATTCTGATCTTTCTCATTAAAAGACTCAATCCTGAAAACTCAGGGAAGAGACGCAGCCTTTGATTCTCTAAGTTTCATCAGAGACCTATACAGAACTCTTTGTGCTAAAATCCAAGTCTGGGGAACCTGATCATACAAACTTGCTTGTATAAAACAATTTCACTTCACTACATTATGTGCAACATCTAGGTTTAGAGATCTACAATATACTTTATTTTTCTTTGATATTGCCTAAATAATTTATCTGGAACTACAGCATTTAGTACCTCTTTGTGGCAATATTAAATACCTGTTTCCTAAAGGATTATTCATGCAGTGTTAAAGATAGAAATTTGGCAAGAAGAAAGAATTTTAATTAAGGGCTTTATAAAATCAGGAATCACTTAGGGTCCTAGTTTTGGCAGCATTTTAACATAAAGCATGAAATATGCTATCTTTTATGATAGTAAACAGATTTAAACAAGTTATCTCTGAAAGAAAAGTTGAACCACAGAGAACATTCAACATGAATGGAGACTGTGCACCCAGAACAGTTATGCAACATGGTATGTACTAAGTTCACATATAGGGAAATATTTACTTTTCCCCAAGGCTAAGATCTGAAATCTATCTCATAAGGGAGCTTTATGGCAGTACCCAAGGAAAAACACATGTCTGTCTGACAGCCACAAAGAAATTTATAGGAAAATATGAGAGAATCATGTGAAACATTAGTTCTAAATCTGACTGCTTTTCATAGCAACTAATGTGAAAAGCACAAGGTACCTATGGTTAAATTGCCACTGCTTTGCTGTGTTGGTGCTTGCTAAACCTGAACTGCATTCTCTGAAATCTAATGAAAGTGGGTGGAATTCTAGCTCAAGTATCTCAGGGCAATGATTCTGCTGGCTGATGAGTCTCAGCTTTCCTTTATCTAGCTCATTGCTACCGATAGGAAACACATGCTAAAGTATAGCAAGTAAGTTTGTACCAGGCTGAGTCTGTGGTAGATGATCCACGAATTCAATAAAATGACCAACATTTCTTAATGGTATTGTTTTTAAGAAGGCAGCGTTTAGCTAGTAACTTCTGTTTTTCTGCTTTATACCTTCAAATGATCTACAAATTTTCATCTCCAAAACAACTTGCAGCCAGTGTCACCAGGTCAATCTTTTAATAGCCAATTAAGAACAGTTAAGAAATATCAAATGATGGACTTTAAGGAAAGGAGCCATCCTTTTTTCTTTCAGGTATCAGATACACTGAAACTTCTCAAAAAAGTATCTTTGCAGGTAACTTTGAAATCCTTAGAGATGGTGAGGAGAGCAAGGTTTAACCCCACTTCTACATAATAAAGGGATTCACTCACAAAGACAAAGCAACACAGCCTTGCACTGCTGTGACAGCCAGACCTACAGTGACCCCTAGAGTCACTACTCCTGTGAGGCTCTACCTGAAGGCAGGAGGAACCCACAGCCAGCAGAGCAAGCAAAGCTGACAGGAAGCCACTCCTACCACTATCTGTCCAGCACAGTGGATGCTATTTTGATGCTTGCAGTATGTCTTCCTATATTGATTCCCAAGCTTGCTGTAACGCTGTAACAAATTTGGCTCATGGAAACCATGAGAAAAGAAATATGTGACCTACACAACTTGCGGTAATTTGCTATATATATAGGAGAAAATGAATGCAACTGGCATAGGGTTTTAGTTTCATTCACAGTACCTCATTTATGCTTCCCAAAGCCAAAGCCGAAAGTTTTCCTCTGAGTTACAGGTGCCACCAACCAGTCATTGTATTCTTGTGGGTTCTCGGAAATGACTGAAGAAACAGGAATGCTCTTGGTAAAGTCACAGAATCTTAGTACTGAGAAGAACCTCAGTGGTCCAACAACCCATCTTCTGGTTACACAAACGGACCAGCAGTGCCAAGGACACAGCTGCTGACTCTTGATCGCAGACTTGGCGGGTGGGAGAGGCCAGTGCAGGTCCCCACATTTCAGTGTTGTAGATACTCATCCATGCACTGGAACCCTTGAGAGTTCAAGTGTAAAAAAATGTAAAAGGCTGAAAATAAATTACATTTAGGTAATGTATATAAGTTACACAGCTTCAGAAATGTCAATACTCAAAATAACACTAATGACCTCCTAGAAAATTTCTGGCCCCATTTAACTTGCCAGGTAAATATTTGATAAATAAAACATTACTCTCACGTTTCCATATGCAGTCATGATAATGAAACAGCCAGAGACCAGACAGCGTGGTCCCGAAGGCCAGAGCTGGGCTGCTGAGGCAGATGAAGGTGATAGCAGTGGCCTCTGACATTGAGATCTGATTCAGTCAGAAGGGTCAGTGTAGAAGGTTCTCATTCGTGGGGTGCTTCATGAAAGTCTACTTCCATTTTCTGATGAATTTGCTTGTAAGTGGAGAACAGTGTTTCCACCAGTCATATGGTTTCCCAAACTGTAACCCTTTAGAGACATTTAGTAGAAATATGCCTTCAATTCTACGTTTAGTGACATTTTCTTTAAAAACTATTTTCTTGGGCTGGGGATTTAGCCCAGTGGTTACAGCGCGTGCCTTGCAAGTGCAAGAACTGAGTTCAATCCCCAGTACCAGAAAAAAACAAAACAAAACTATTTTCTTTTGTAAGGATTTATTCTTTCTTGCTTTTAACTACTCTTCCCACCTGGCAAGCTCAGGATTAAATAAAGACCAGGGAAGAAAGACATTTCATTTTCCTTCACTGAACTGACACTTAGAAGCCAAATAAATAAATAAGCAACCCGCAGCTTGAAGAGTTTCAAATTAACCATTGGTTAGGAGCTCATATAATATAGAGGCAGTAATTCGAGACCTGTTCAGACTGGAAGAGAGCAGAAAAGTAACATGGAAGTCCTTCCTGTTAAAATGGGATACTTCTGATCACCCTATTTATCAGGTAGTATTTTAGACAATTAAATAGAGCTCAGAGTAACATGAAAGATTATACTCATGGCTAATTTTCACACAGGAATTTTGTGTAAATAAGTTGGAAAAATTCCAACCTGGAGCGTACTGAAGGAAGCAACAGCTGCCCAGAAAGGCTTGGCTTTTAGGCACTGTCCTGGCTGCTAAAGAAAAGTGATACTAGACACCACATTAAAAACTAGCAGTAAAACAATTATAAGTTAATTCAAAATTTACTGTCTTGATTTCAAAGCTTAAACAGTCTTTCTTGGGGCCATTTTAAGGCCACTGTAAAGTTCTTTAATCTCTGCTCAAGGTAATTTATTTTCTAGCGGATGGGCCTTATAGCCAAAAAAGTAGACATAACCAAAAATCATTTCCATGAGTTTCAAGCACTTCCACGTGTTTTAAAAAATAGTCATTTCGATGTTGTTTGAAACCCAGGAAAGGTCACAGGGAGAGGAAGCTGTGGAAACCTTAATCCTGCAGATCTCACAACACAGCATGATGCAAGGAGGCTGGAGCCGGAGGTCCCCACCTAAGCCTGTGCTCCATTAACTCCAATGACTAGGATGTTAGGGTAGAATTTACTCTGCTTTTCAAAGTTCAGTCTCCTTATCCATTTGGAAAGTAATGGCCCGTGCTTTCCAGACTGTGTAAGCATATAACCCCTAAGCCAGTGGTAGTGACCCTATAGCATGTCCCCTGCAGGCTGTTTGTATCACTGAAAACTTTAAAAGGTTCGCCATCACTGTCTTAGGCCAATTGCCCATGATTCCTAAATTGCACGTGGAGGCAGCAGGGCTCTGCAGCATTCTCACAGGGCGCT
The DNA here is from genome assembly GCF_012274545.1 of Fukomys damarensis. Lineage (NCBI taxonomy): Eukaryota > Metazoa > Chordata > Mammalia > Rodentia > Bathyergidae > Fukomys > Fukomys damarensis. The sequence goes on from NW_022900917.1 coordinate 421,367, forward strand.
CGCTACAGAATGCTTAAAGTATTGAGGGAAATACAGTGACCTGTGTGATGTCAGCCTCTGTGGGAACCATTACTCAAGGCAGTTTACAAGTTGAATACAAGATCATGCTACAGTCCTTCTGGTACTGTCATATCTTTTCCATGCATTTTTAGTGGCTCTTGAATGAAAAGCAAGTATGAGTTGAAAATCAATGCAGAACAGGAAACAAGGGCAGTGCTGTGCAATCTGATTCCAAAGTCTAAAAGGTACACAAGTAGGAGAGGCCCACAAGTCTCAGCCATAACTGTGTAAGAAGCTGTTTTTCTATTTCTGTGTATGATTGTTTTGCAACACTTACTATGTGTCAGGATATAAATACATTTTATAGTTCCCTGACCTAACAGTCTATAGCACAGTTAGTTGCATATTTTGGAGTAGGAGTCCATGCCAAAAATGTTAATACTTTAAAGTGCCATGAATCACACAAACTGGGAGCTAGGTGAGGTGCAGCACATCTGTAATCTCACTATTTGGAAGGCTAAAGACGGTAGATTGCAAGTTCAAGGTCACTATGGGCAATTTAGCAAGACCCTGTCTCAAAATAAAAATTAAAAAGGGTTTGTAATGTATCTCAGTAGTAAAGATAACCTGGGATCAATCCTCAATGCTGAAAAAAAAAAGTTTGGAAACTTCTGTAGAAGGTACTCAATAAATATTAGTTTCCTCCGACATTTTCTTTCGTACAATTCAATCCTTCCCACAAAATTTAGGTAAATTTCATCCTCTTGCTGGCAAAGCTCATTCCTATTTTCAGCCTTAGCAACTTAGCAGAGCATATGATTAGCTCTAGCCACAGGATCTGAACAAGTTACAAACTCTCTGCCCACTCTGTCCCTCAGCCAAGGTGCTCTGATGTGAAAAGATGGGGCCAGAAGACTTTGATGGCCAAGTTACTGCAGAAGACAAACCTCCCTGGAAAGTCCCCAGACCTGCCAAGTTAAGCCAAAGGGCTTAGGGGTTTGCTTGCTATAAATAAAATACTGGCTCATCCAACCTTGACTAATATTTGAATTTGTTGCTTCCCATTGTATTGTCCAGAATTCTCATCAATACGATGCCCTTACTATTGTTATGGCCAGCTCAAAATGATACATAATAATCAACAGTGTAGAAGATGAAGCTTGAATAATATGAATGTGAAGGTTGAAAACTCAAAGAATAATTTTTACAGCATTGACAAAAACAGTCCAATCATACTGTAGTGCCCTCCATCATAAATTAGGGTGAAGAACACATTCATTCACTATTAAGGGGCAGTATAATATATTAAGGGTCAAAATAAAATGATAAATATTTTAATAGCATGATTTATTTTAATTACAAGGATATATGTGGCATGATGAAGCTGTTTTCATATAAAATGTTGAAACTAAGGATGTTCAACAAGATGCTGGCTGTATTCATAGAAATGTGGTCTTATATCCTAAATGCAAGCACAATTCCTACATGTACACATTTCCATATTTGGAAAATTCCTGATTGAGCTCGAGGTGTGGCAAAAGTCAACCTTCCTATGGTTATAATTTAAACAAAAAGAAGAGGGATTATTTTTAAGCAAACAAAAAAGCAGACATGATTTGAAAGGGAAAAAAAAGTTCCTCAACAATTCAGATATTAAAAGATTAGGTCAACTATGAGAAAATTAGGAAATGAAGGAAAGTTACATTCATTGATTCATCATTGCTTGTAAGTACCTTTGCGTGCATTCCATAAACAGTACCAAATCACTAGAACTGGTATCTGTTATACAAGTAGTAGGTGCTGCCTATTATCAAAGGTACAGACATGAGCACTTCTGCGCTTTACCTCTTGGCACTGCAGTCACCAAGGAAAACACAACAAATGTTTTAACTAAGCAGTGGCTTTAGCAATGCATCCCTCCCTCAGAGAAGAGACAGGACCAGACCAGCCTCAGTAGTGGTCAGCATCCTACAGCCAGCTGGTCTCTATGCAGCTGGCCAAGGTGACGGGCCCTCATGTACCCACTGTGCTGCAGCAGAAGGGCCTGGCCACTCCCTGTGGGGACAGAGGCAGTAGTGTGGTGGCAGGTACTGTCAGACACACACACTTAGCACATGAAGCAGCTCACGTCGAGTGTGAAGAGATATGCCCCCACAACTGACAAGGCCAACACAGGCTGTGTTCTGGGCCCAGTGTCATGCTTAGGCAGTAAGAGGGAGAGGAAGGATTGCCTTCCAACAGAACAGTCCTTCCAGTATCCACTAACGACTGGTTCCAGGAATTCCCCACTCAACTTTCTCCCTGAGGTGCCAAAAATCCACCCCTACTCAAGTTCCTTATGTAAGAAATGGTGTAGTATTTGCATACAACCAACATGCATATTCCCATACACTTTCAATCAACTCTCTATTACTTATAATTCTTAAGGTGATGTAAATGGTAGATTGTTAGTTATTATTAGTTATTAAACCATATAGTTTAGAGAATACGAAACAGAAAAGTCTGTATGTATTCAGTGCATACACAATTATTCTTATGAATATCTTCAATCCACAGTCTGGATGGGTGACTGTGTCTGTTAAAAGGCTGTTCTAATCAAGAGACCTATAAAGGCAATTACAATGCAATGTGTCAATGCATTAAAATATCACAGATATTCTAAAGCATTAGAATATCACAGATCTATGAGAATGAGTTTGCCCAGGAGAATCCTCAAATTTTCACCAAAGAGAAACAATTTAAGCTGATCTTGAAAGACAGTGTCAAGAACTAAGGAGGTCTGAAACTTTACCCTATTAGCAAATCAACAATTTGGCCTTCAAGTGTTTTATGCACACTGACAGAAAGCATGAGCTGCCTGAATAAAACAGAAAAATGGTTACTACTCACAGCACGGGCACAGCAGGCACAGCAGCTGCACCCACTCCCTGAGCCCCATCTCCCAAGGGTCAAGAAACACTTGCTATACTAAGGGCTGCTTCTCAGGTGAGAATCCCTGAGCTCGGGAAACTACCTTTTCATAATAAGTGATCATCACGGCTGGCCTTTGCTCCAGGAGAAGGCATGGACTCATTTCAAGGCCGTTCACCATAGAAGCATCCTGGAAAAGGTAAGTGAGAGTAAAAGCAGCAAGGACTTCACAAGACACACAGACATGCAGGGCATCAGTGGTTTGTCTCCTTACAAACAAGAGTCAGATGGCACAAATGCTCGAGGAGAGCAAAGGAGGAAATGTTAAACTGAACAGGAAAAAGTCCCACAAAGGGTGGCGAGATCAGCACAGGCTGGAGACCATTTGTCTCTCCCTAAGGAAGTGCCCCAGGCCCAAAGTCTGTTCTCAGGCAGAGAGAAGAGCTTGAAAGGCTGCCCGGGACTGCAGAGCTCAAAGAGACTCAGCATGGGACACCTCTCTATCTGAGGAGCTGGAGTATCTCAAAGATGGAAGCACTGAGAATAGGCAACGAGGAGTTGGGAAAGAGAAAATGAACCCACCCACTAAGTCGATTAGATCATTGAGTAGAGAAGGGATACAGAATATATGTCTTTATTCACAATACTTGTGAAATTTTCCAGGGTGAGCCTTCCAGGTGTTCATTAAGTTATTAAAAGGGTGGAGAAGGAAAGGAAGGAGAGAAGAAGGCGGCAGCCTGGTCTGTCTTGTTAACATAGGAAGTCGCCGTAATTAGAGGCATCAGTGAGCATACCTGGTAGCAGTATGACAAAGGAACTATTGCTGAAAGGAAATGGCTTAAATAGATTTCTCATGGGAGTAGAATTTGTTAGTAGACTGGGTGGTGGAAGATCTGGACTAGCAGTGGAGCACTGAGGACTGAGGGAAGTGCTGGTAGGCAACTGGTGGGCAACCAGGTGTGGAAGAGAGAGTTCAAGGGCGCCCATGGATGACCCTGCAGGTTTGGGAGGCAGAGGCCTGCCCCACTTACCTTGCCTGTTGAAATAACTGCCTGCCCCATCTTCATCTATTCTTGGCTTCTAAAAATTCTTCTGAACTATAGTTATAGATTTTAAAATACAGATCCTATCCCGCAATTCCCAGTTAAATGTTTCTTCTTGCAATTTGCAATGATTTTTCCCTGCCTGGCTCTATCTCTGTGTGACTCTTTCTCATTGCTGCCTTCTGGTTTCTCTTCTCCACTGTCTGAGCCCCGGAATTCAGTCTCCATGGACACAGTGAGTTATTCTTACTCACCAGGAACTACGCACTGTTCTCATTCTAACTCTGTAAAACACAGAGCCCCCAAAAGTCATACCTGGAAAGGAATTTATCTTTCTTATCATGGCCAGAAGCAGGCCATAGCTTCTCCGCAACCCTCGAACAGAGTCTTGGCCTGACACAAACAGCACACTGGCACTGGCAGTGGTGGCTCCAAAAGTGTTTCCGGGCAGGGCTGCCAGCCCTCTCCTATGATGGAAGGTCTTCCTGTGTCAACTCCAAATAGTGATCAGAAAAGAATGTGGACAAATTAGCAACACGAACACCCCTTTCTCATCACATCTACCAGCCATACCAACCACGTATCTCCGGGGAAAACCTTCAGCTTCTTAGTGCCTTGATTTTATATGCCATAAAATAGGAGTTAAACTTTGTCTAGTTCAACATTTCATCTTCACAGCTAACCCTGTAGACACTGTGTCCATGGTGTGCATCTTACCTTGATTCTGTGAACACAATTAAAGCAAAGGACACCTGGCTTTGTCCAGACTCTAGAAAGCCCTCTAAAGGAGTAACTGCTATCCACTATCTGCTTCCATTCATCTTCTGCCTCCAACCTCCAGCTTACACTATTCTACATTCAGATCAACTGCTTGTTAGTTTCTACATCTGAGAAAGAACTTTTGATATTTGTCTTTCTGTAACTGGCTTATTTCACTTAAGATAATGGACCTCAGTTCCAAACATTTTGCTGACAGTTACAGGATTCCGTTTTTATGGCTGAATAATATTCCCCTGTACAAGACCTGTCATGTAAAGGTACAAGATCCCAATAATGAATGTAATTGTACTGTATACCTAAAAAAGAAAAAAGAAAAAAATATTCCCCTGTAAATATGTGCCACACTCTGTCCATTCATCCATAGGCCCCATAAATTCTAGCATTCGTAGCACAGTGGTATGACTATAATTCTGACTAATCTATTCCAAATTATGTGAAGATCCAGAATAATGAAGGCTCCAAACATAAAAAAGGAAATGCTTTTGATCAGCAATTTGATCAGCGCATATGTTGAAAGAACACGTGAATCTCTGTATGCACAATTAGCACAAATAAGATAGCTAAAAGTAGCCAGCACATGGTACAGAAAGACAAGGCAAATCACGGAGTCAGATACATTCAAATCCACAGACCAAACCTAGGTGGCTCAAATGGCTCATGAATTTCAGTGTGTAGAAGGCATATAGAGTGGGTGTCACATAAATTTACTATTAAAAAAGTTCCTCAAAGAGTAAACAATCCCATTTTGCCAAAGGCCTGAGTGATCGATGCAACAAGACACAATGTGACCATAAACTGTGAATAGGGGACCCCAAAAGGCTGACAGACCCCCAAACTCGACACCCCACACCAAAGTCCCACTGGAAAAGGCATTCACAAATGGGAAATAACATGTCCTGCAGGGAGAAAGCAAGGTAGACAGGGAACTCTTTCTCTCATAATCTTTCTTACTAGTCTTTCTGATTTTACAGCATGATATGCTCTGAACCTTTTAGTAAAATGGAGGTTTCTCGTTTTGCTGCTAATCTGTCCCAAATGTTAACATTGCAAATAAGGTCTGGTACCCATTGCTGTACTGAGCTGATAATGGGAACAGAGCTGATCACCATCTGGTTTAGTTCAGAGTACAACTTGCTGCCTCATATTGCAGAATTGGACTTGGAAGTCCCATGCATTTCATGAATGCCACACACACAAAAAGAATTTAAACAGCACTCTCCAATAGGCATGTGTCCTTATTTATTGCTCTATAGGTTTGTTAAATATGGACTATCACATTACTAATTTTGGCAAATTCCAGTGTACATAAACAGGCCAAAACCTCTTAACATAAATTATACCAGAAATGCCTAATGATAATTTACAAAGTCCAGGGTGCTGGCTTTCTAGTGTTACACCAGAAACCATTTTAGAAATAAGAAGCAAAATGTGAAATTGATTTCTTGTTGCATGCCTGCCATACCAGTGCTGCTGTTGCAGATCTATGGAAGTTATTCTACCACATTACGAATAAAGTGGAAAATGTGATTTACCTAGAACTACTATTGATTTTTAAAATGGATTCTTGACTCAAAAGAAAATGTTTCACAAGTCCTTTCCAGTTCCAAAATTCTCTGTTGTAAGTTATTACAATAATTCTAGAAACAATCTAGCCTTACACAAAAGAAACTTTCTTCTAATTATATTACTAAATTATCACCAAAGAGACTATTGCCTAAGGAGTCTGGGAGTCCCAACAATGCATAGTTAATGCTAAGGTCCTGCCCAGGATGTTTTGATTGCATTGCTGATTCTCTGAATTATGTCTGGCACAGGGTTGGTGCCTGCTTTGTGGAGGAAGCCCAGGGGACCAGGCAGATCTATGTGGGAGGCTTTGAGTAGCAACTCCCCACTTGCCTGAAGGTTCTGCTGTAGCCAAGGGTGGTAGCAGCAGGAATGCAGAGGATGTGGTCTCCACACACAAGGCAGGAGCATAGAAAGCCTTGTGAGTGCAACGTCTGTCCTGGCTGAACACCCCAACTTCCCAAAGCTTGGGCAGTCATTTCGTTAGGGATACAAGGCAGAAATTGGAAAGCAAGAAGGCTCCCTCTTTCCTGTTCAGTCAGTACAGAGTAACCAAAGGCTCCCTTAGACTTTGAGAAAACAAGATTTATCTCCTTATGTCTTTCTCAGTTACGAAAGGCTTCAGGGATTATTTTTTAAACATCTGCCATATAACTGCAATTTTAACTATATTAATAATTGAGAAATCATATTTTGACAAGCTAGAGTAACGTGTTGCTACTAAACTCTTATAGATACCAAAAGGCTGATTCCTCCAGTTGAATTACTTACAGCATAGAATCGCAAGGCTGGAGCAGAAGTCCCCTTCCTCACCTTCTAGGCAGATCTATGTAGGAAGCTATCAAAGAGCACATCCATCTGGCACTCCTATTCCAGAAACCTCCTAATTTTTAAGGTCATCCTCAGAATGACCGTCCCAGATCCCTTAGACCTGAGCAACCCTTTCAACTTCACTTTTCCTTTACCTTCTGGCCCACCTGTCTGTTTAGCCAGCAAGGCTATGTGCAAACAGTGGCTGCCTTCTTCCTGGGCTGTGATTGCCACAAGAGCTCGGACGAGTTCAGGGACTGCCCTGCTGTCCTTTGTGTTCTTCCTTCCCCATTTACCCTCCTTTCTTCTCAGGTTCTCAGATTCTCTACATTCTGTCCCCAAAGCCCACGGTGCACCTGCTTTGTCGCCCATGGTGCAGCTACCCAGAGCATGCTGCCTCCCTGGCACATGACTTTCTGGGCCGAGGAGTCCCTCGGGTGGAGACCCTGGTGCAGGGGAGGCCGTAGCTCGCACACCTCAGCGTGCAATGCTGCACTTCAGGACCTGAGCAGATCCTGGGGAAGGACGCAGAGGACACCCAGCACCTTGGGCTTTCCCCCCTCCGCCCCACCACCCTCACCTCGCCTTCCAGACAGGCAGTAGAGTGATTTAAGAGCTTTCTGTGCACTACAAACCTTCACGGTGCCCAAATTCTCAGGACAATTTTAAAGTCTCTTCCAATTCTTAAAGTCTAAAATAAATTTTTACAATAGAAGTCTCTGTGTTAATAGTGGTTGAAAAAGGGGCACAACAGGTTACTTGATTCTACTTGAAGTAAATTAAATGTGTGCAATACTGGAAACACCCAGGACTTACATTCTCCATTTCTCTTCCATTATTTTGCCCTGCTATTCCCTCATCAAATTGTGTTTTCCCTCCATTCTACCTACAAAAGTTCTAGTTCCTCCACACAGCCTCACCTAAGTCACACATTCTGCTTGAAGCCTCATTATTGCAACCTCACTAACTTACCTTCTGATTGTCATACCATACTCGCTGCCCTTTAGTTCTGGTCTCTCTCCCCTTGTGTTAGTCCTACCCTCCCACCCTTGCACAGACAAACAGCGCTGAAGCCCCTGCCTCTGCATTTCTTCCACCCGATACCCACTGTGAGTGTGGATTTCCAGCATCTGAGTTCCCCTCTAACATGGCGCCAAGAGCACCAAGCTAACCTCTTGTTGGGACATCTCAGATCATAAACACTCACTAACGGATCAAGTTTCATTACAGTTTGGATAGTGTTTTTAAGTACTTCAAGATTATTCCTAAAAAAATGTGTGCACAGTAAACGCATTTTCAGAACTGCAGAATAGTCAGATGACTTGTGCTGGCTTTTCTTTAGATGCTGATGCTTTTTAAAAAAAATCCTTTTTAATAGCTACCCTTGCTTTTTCTCTGCCTCTCTCAAATAAAAGAAAACCAGAGAGAAATACATCTGGCTTTCCTGATTGTTTTATTCTAAATAAATCTACCATACCCCCACTTTTAATGGACTATATCTGCTGAAAATCTATAAGCGACAAGGCAGTTTTCACCATTTGCCACATGATGATCACTTTACATAACACAGCTCTTCCGAGCCTCACAAAATTCCAGGACAGGGAGGCTACTGCTGTTTTGTGTTGAGCATCTGTGATTAGCAGCACTGCCTGAGCAGTCTCCGTCCAGCTCCATGAGTCTCAAAGTCCTACCCTAGACCACAAGCGGTAAAGAATCAAGGTTCCAAAGGTCATAATGGTCCTGTTCCTAAAGCTAGACTTCACTCCGTGACAAACACAGAACAGTCAGAGTTATCTAAAAATAGTCCAGCATCTAGAGAAACTGGAAACCGATGAGGCGCACAATGCCATGGCTGAGGAAAGCAGAGTCGAAACAAAGCATGACTGGAGGCAAGAAGCACGTGAGGTAAGACAGGAGCCAGAAGCTCTGTGTCCTGCATGGGCTGCAGACGCCGAGTGGGCCACTAAAGATAGGGTCTCTGCCTTGACATCTCCGCCTCCTTTGTGATCCTAAACTCCAGGCCAGGTTCCTGCTCACCTGTGCAGGGAGGCCAGTTAACCACTTGTTCACCTGTTTACCAGCCCTAAATTGACCTAACCTATCTTATCGCTTTCAAGACCAAGGTAAGAATATTTTGCAAGATTTTCAGGAACAGTCACCGGCCAGCTTTCACAACATCCTGTTCAGACCCCTGGAGCAGCACCTGGCAGTCTTCAGTCCTCACCCTAAATCTGTAGTCATTTTGTCTCTGTTACCCCTCTCGTGGTTGAGACACAACACCCAACACCGCCAGTTAAAGGAGAATTTATTTAGCTCACAGTTTGTAGAGGTTTCAGTCCATGGTCAGCAGGTTCCAAGTCAGGGTGGCGTGGCAGAGGGGCCTGGCAGAGGAGGGCTGCTCACAGCCTGGTAGACAGGAAGGGAGATGCACACTTTCAGACCATGCCCAACTCTTCCAACCGGACCCCCCCTCCTAACAGCAGTTGGCTATGAGCCCTGTAATCCAATCACTTCCAAAGCCCCACCTATGACACTCCAGGCTCACCTAGACACAAACCGCAACCCTGTGGATTCCAGCAACAGGAGAGCCTCACTGACCAAAAACCCCCAAGTGAGCCTTCTCCAGCCTGGGACGAGAATGTACGCTGTCCCCGCTGTGCTGCAGCAGTTATCTCCAAACCCACTGCCCCTCAGACTGTAAGCACCTTTCTGGAGCCATTGCAAACCAGCACTGAGATCATTAGCAACAAACCCTGGCTTAGCCAGCAACGCGGTAGAGGCCATCCCCTTCCCGTGTTAATAAGGCCTGGCCAATTCCCCTGCAAGGTGAAATCCCTTTCTCATTTTCTCTTCCTTCTCAATCAAAAGCTTTGCCTGTGCTGTCATACTTCTTGGGCTGATTTTTAATTTCTAGTACCACTGGGTCATCAGAGGACCCTGCGTATGCCTTTCAGAGACACAACTACCAAATGTATTCAACATGAAGAGAGAGAGGAGTCCAAGAGCTATATTTCAGTGACTAAAAGAGTAGTAAGTGGATTAACCTGCAAAGAAACAAAGGTTTAAAGGGAGAAAAGGTCAATTTGCTCAGAATGATTTTCAGATGTGAATAGTGTGGGGGGGCTGGGGGGGGTGGACATATTCAGCAGGTGTTTGCAGAATAGCATCAGCCAGTATGAAAAAAGAAGCACGTGCTCTCACCCCCTCCATTAGACCCTTTGGAGAGTGCTAGAGTCCAGCTGAGAATCTGTAGTACCAGTACCCTGAAAACACAAACCAAGAATGGCCACACAACAGCAATGAGAGTCTCTTCACCTTGCCCATTCACACCACCCAAGCTGCCCTCTGAGACCACACAAGCCTCAGTCCCTCGAGGGATTATTTCAAATTTTAAAATGTGGACCAGTGTTTGAGCAATTAAAATAACCCCCATGTTTCCCCACTGTTGCTAAAGATTAAACAAAAAATTAGCTCAATTAGAAAGGGGAGAGATTTAGTTTTACTTCGTGTACAATAATGGTCATTTTCACTTGAGATTTCCAAAAAGCCTAAAATAATAGAAATATTGTTAATCAGACAACTTCAGATGCCTTTTGTGTATGTCAAGGGGGAAAAATTGTCAAATGAGCCTTCAGAATTCTTTATAGGCCAGTCATAATTACTGTTTTCGTTTTGGTTTTGTTTGCTTTTGTACCATGGATCAAACTCTGGACTTGTGCTTGCTTGCAAGGCAGATGTGGCACCACTGAGCTAAATCTCCAGCCCCTGGAGCTTTTGATTTGGAACCCAGCCCTGCTGTTGAAGTTGTCTCCTTTCCCCTCCCCTCTCCCCCCTTCCCCTCCTCTCCTCTCTGGTCCTTTCTTCTCCTCTCCTTTCCCTCCTCTTCTCTTCTTTGCTGGCCAAAAGGTTGCTTTCTGGCTCCTCTAAGTCAGCCCACTTTAATACATTTCTGAAAGCAACATTGGACAGAATTTCTAAAAATACTTTTTAGGAAAATTATCTTGAGGATGAAGGAATATGCAGGAAAATAGCACCACTGAACATTTAAAAATCAAGACTTGGAAGGGTGAAGGGGTGAAGGGAGGGCAGGGGTATGAGGAAAAATAAGAATGAAGATATATCATGTAAAGGTACAAGATCCTAATGATAAATGATAAATGCAACTGTATTGTTTGCTGTAAATGTACCAATAAACTAAATCAAGACTGTTCTCACAAACTTTATGCACCACTTGGAAATTAATTTTCTTTCTTCCTTTACCTACTCTAGTCACTTAGGAGCTAGACCAATTAACATAATAATGTCATTTAGCATTTATCATTCATGATGTTGAATTAAGCCACAGTGCTAAACATTATAAAATAATATCCAGAAAAAAGTATCAAGAATGGAAAGTAATTACTTCATATGGTATTTTAAAAGCCTTTGAAATCACCGAAGAGATGAGAATAGCACATAAAATGTCATCATCAAGTCAAGTATGTGATGGTCCTGTAGTTGTAGACTTTATTATGGAATATCATCAACACTTACGAAACAGGACTAAATGTTCTCCCTGGAGTAGAACATCATCCACAAAAAATAGTCACAGGAATTCTCATGAAAGACTCTGGAATGGAGAGTGAAAACCTTTCTCTACATTTTTTTAAATGTCACTGCAGCGTCTAAGGAAATTCAGGACAAGACCTCAGTGGTGGCAGCAACAGCAGACTGAGCGGTGGCTGCATGACCAACATGTGTGTGAGATTTGACGCAAAGCAAATGCACAGCCAGGGTGTGCAGACCACGGTGGAGTCTTGAGAAGACAACCTTCCTCTGAATGTGATAAGAATACTCTGTTGCCATTGCCAAAGGAGTGACTAAAGAGGGAGGTTGGTGGAACTCTGATGCCCTTGGCTAGAGGAAAACAACGAAGATTTTAGCAAGTTAGCGTACATGGAGCCCAAGGGAAAAGAAACATGAAGAACAGCAGAATACAGTCGGAGGCCTTGTAGGTTCACTGGATGAAGATATGCAGAGGGGGTTTTTATTACAATTTGGAGGGCTGCTTGAGATGATTTCAAGGTTTCGAACCTGGTTCACTAGGTAGGGCTGCTCTCTGGAAGGACAGAATACGTTCCATTTGGAACAGCTGAGTTTGCCCATTTTCCCACTGCTACCTTTCCTACTGACTTATAAGAAATATATTATATTTAAACTTATTAGAATATGTAGAATTCTATATATTATGTGTGAATGTATAAAAGTATATATATGTGTGTATGTACACACACATTCTGGAGAGATACTACAGCTATTTATCGCTTGTCGGTTTTATATATTACATATTGTAAGTGCCTTCTGATTTATTTTTTCATAGTTTTATGAAGTGTGTGTGTGTATGTGTGTGTGTGTGTGTGATTTTGCTTTGTTCTTTTATAGTACTAGGGATTGAAACCAGGACTTGTGATACTAGGCAAACGCCACACAGCACAACAGACACAGTCATGCGATGACTTTTAACAAAGAAAAGTTCTTCATTTAATTTTGGGTTTCCGGTCTGAGGGTTAATGTCCTTCAATAATCTGGGCATTGGTCCTGAGCACTACTCTCTATAACCTTTCCCAGAACACTGGCAAACACTCCTCCTCAGCTCTCCAGGCTGTCAGCTTCTCTGCCAGTCTTCCCTTGTCTCTCTGGACTGTGTTATGGATAATTTTTTCAGAAGTAACTTCACCAATTTTCTGCTCTGTTCAATTTGCTACTTAAATTTCCTCAGTGACTTTTTCATTTTAATTATTACTCATTTTTGGAAGTTCTGTTACTTTGAAAACCCACTCATTAGCTATTTTTGGAGTTCTCTTTGATCCCTGCAGGCTTATTAAATCATCATCCATGCTGTCTGATAACCCTACAGTCCATAGTTCCTTGTCTCCTGTGGGTCTGAGGTCAGTGTGACCTCTGCCTAGAGCCTTCACCCCTTGCAGTCCCTCTGCCGAACATGCAGATTGAAGTTGAATCCTCCAGCAAGTTGTATCCGCCGGTCTACCAGCAGGTATTCATAGCCAAGACCACCCTAGGCTAAACTCTTCATGTAAGGTTGCTTTCAGACTCCGGGAGGGCTGACTTGCACTTGCGTATTTTCAAAGAAGTCCTTACTTTTATCCTTACTGACCTCACATTAATGTTGACATAGACAAGTTGTGTTGGTCAGTTTGACAAAACATCTAAGAACAACTCCAAGCGGGAGAAGGTTTGCTTTAGCTCATGGTTTCAGAGGCTCAGTCCATGGTCCCTTGGCTCCACTGCTTCTGGGTCTGGAGTGAGGCAGGACATCATGTGGGGAGTACTGAGGGGTACAACTGCCTTCCTCCTGGCAGCCAAGAAGCAGAAAGCAAGAAGAAGGGGATGGGGGCAAAACAGCCTTCAGGAGCAGAGTTCCAGGGTCAGCTTCCTTCAGCAGGCCACCTCCTTCATTTTCACCACTCACCACCCACTGGGCCCAGGACCCAGAGGTCCCACTTCAAACACGGCGTCCTGGGGACCAGTCCTCCACTGCAGGTGCCTTTGGGGACACTTAGTCCCCCGCTGTAGTATTCTTTTTCATTTCAGTTTGATGCCCATTAGACTTCCTGTTCTGGTGGGCCTAGAGCTTTAGCACCTTCCACTTCCCAGGGAGTCACCAAAAGGGAAACCCTGGTTTCAGGACTCAGCAAAAACACTCAGGACAAAAACTAGACTTGAAATTTATATTTTTATGGTTTCTGTTTTCCTTTTTTTTTTTAAGGCTTTTTTTTGATCAGTTCATCAATGCATTTAAAAATACAAACATAATTTATTTTGGTACTGGCGATGGGACCCAGGACTTCCTGCATGGTAGACAAGTGTTCTACCACTAAGCTTCATTGCCAGTCTTTTTTATGAAAATCAAAAGATTTTGCTAAATTTCCCAGGCTGTCCTCAAACTTATGAACCTCCTGCCTCAATCTCCAGAGTATGTAGGATAACAGGTGTTTGCCAGTATACTAAGCTTAAGAATATTTTGTTTTATCCAGTTTGGGGTCTGTTCAAAGGGTAGTTGTATGTGCCTAGTGCCTACACCTAGATCCCTCTTCCCTAGTGGTCAGCTCTGTTTCCTACTCCCCACAAGTGGCAGGCCTTCTGTGTCACCTCTGTGCTAGAGTTGGTCCACACAACGTCTATGGTACCACACCGCCCTCCTTTTCTACCACGAAAGGCTAATCAGCTGAGCTAACTATCCTATAGGCCATTGACTCATGTCTTAAGAAAATACACAGCAAGAAGATTCCAACAGATAAGGGTTGCTACACTGAGTTGGAACAAAGGGTTTTCAGAGGTCTCTTAGGTATGCGCTGCTGTTCTTCATTTTCTATACCTGCGCTTTTGCCTGGGCTCAGTGTTGTTGGAAGGCTGATTGTTGGGTAAATAAAATATCTTTGTATATAACAAACAGTTTAGTAAACTATTTTTCTGAACACCATTGTAAAAAGGTTTATTTATTTGAAATCACACGCAGCAGTTTAATCACAGTGACTGATTACGATCAGTAAACGAGTAATTTCATCCTAAATTGTTTGTGGCTTTCTGGTGATTATTACTTCACTAAAGGATGGACATTCAGTCAGTGAACATACTGTTTGGTCTTATTCCAGCTAGCTAACAGATATGTCTCATTTATATTTGGAATGAATAGCATAGTTGTATGGAGTTAGGATGTAAGTTTTGGGCTCAAAAGAATCATGCACAAGCCCCCTGATCAGCTGTCTAAGAAGTGAGAGCATAAGCTTTGTCTGACCACCTAGGACCCCACAATTGCTATTATTTATAGGGTGCATTTCAATACGGTCAGAATGACACAGTAGTACAGTCACAGGTGTTCAAGTAGTGAAACTAATACCACTCAAGAACAAACTCAACTTCTACTCCAAAGACTAGGGAGCCTGAGGGATGGCATGCTGCAGCTCATCTGCTTTCTGAACACAATTCCATACTGTTCTTCCACTCCTGTAAATCCACATGTACAGAGTGGACCATTTTAGTGTTGCTAAACCATGTCTTTGGCCCAGACTTTGGGTTAGATCATACATGTTTTTCCCTCCCAGATCAAATTTTCTCTATTAATCATTTAAAAAAAAAGAATATTAGAAGTTGGCAGATACCTCAATAGTAAAGGAAATTGTTTTGATGTAACCCAAAGGGGAAACCAGCTAGGGCCATTTCAGGTCACATGCAGGCTGCGACTCAAGAGGCCGCGTGACTCCGTGGCAGTTCCCAAAGCTGCCAGTGCACCACTCGCTCAGCAACGACGTCAACATGTGGTGGCCTATGCTGGCTTCCACCCACTGCTGGCCTCTGCCACATGCTCCACATCAGGCCCAGTGCTGAGACACCAGCAAAGCGGCAGCAGGATGACGCTGCCAGGCGAGCTCCTGGCAGTAGAGTTTAAGGCCAAGAAGATGCTTAATGTTGCTACAGGCAGGAAGTAGCCACCAACTCAAGTTGAGGAAAAGCTGGATGGCAGTGAGTCTTCACTTGATTAAAAAGAAACTGCACAATCCTAAGAATTGGACAAAGGTCACTCAGAGGCAAGTTGAGGGATTGAGAAGGAGAAAAATAATCAGTGACCGTTAAAACAGTGAGCTAGGTAGGACATCTTTCAGCACAAGTCTTACCTGACTTTCAAAGGATTTTGGTACCGTTGAATTACTTCCTATCAATATCTTTGTTGGAAATTAAAATCATACTGATTTATGACATAGAAGGTGTTCTTAAAATATTTTTTTTAGATTGGCTGCAATTGTTCCAGCTGATCTCAAATTTGCAATTCTCCCACCTCAGTGCCTGAGTAGCTGGGATTACAGGCATGAGCCACCAAGTCCAGCTTAGAATGTTTACTATAAGACCTACAATTTATGCTGCAGAACAATATATTTTATTTTTGCCATTTGGGAGAATAAGGTTTCTAGGATTTTAGTTTCTTTACCCTACTTAGTAGTTTATTCCGTAGTTTTTAACCTACAAAAGCTTTCTGCCTTGCTACTTTTACATGGAAAATATGAGGCTTTTGGCCTGTATAAAAGTTTAAAATTGGGATTTTTAAACATAAAATATGTTAACTCAGGTCCTAAAAGGCGTTTATCTGCCCCAGATTCCTTCTGATATAACTCATTCCTTTCGTCTTTTGGAAGTACTAACACAGAGGTGCCAGTCCTGTCCCCATACCAGAGAGCATGAAACCCAGGCCTGAATTCATTTCTGTTTCAGAAACAAGGGTCAGTCAGCAGTGGGGCGTCCCATACGGAGGATGAGCTTCTACTTGCTTTGGAAGTCAGCCTCGAGGGCATCTGAGCCCCGTACCACGAGTGAAGGATCCTGCTCCTTTCCTCTTACCAAAAGTCAGTCGTTTTAAAATCAAAACCAAAATTTAAGGATATGTGTGTTAAGCTTATGAAATATTGTCATCATTATCAGATGTGCACGAAAGAGTGTCTTTGTTTCTGTATTTTACTCGGTGTGATCTAGTTGAGGGTACTCAAATCTGAACGTCCACAAATAGAATCCCCATGAGTTACCTTTCCATCAAATCTGGGCAAGTGGCCATGTCCAAGTAAAAGACATCTTTCATTTCTCAGTATGTATTTTCACGTTATTAAATAGATTTTTCATAATGTTTTACGTGCTTTCTGAAAGAGCATTTCTATAAGTCATAAAAACTAAATGCTGGAATTTTTTACATAAAAAAAACCTATATACCTGGAATAAGTGTCTTGGTTTTGCTGTTGGTGTTTGTTTTGTTTCGAGACAGGTTCTCACTATGTAGTTTATTTAGGCTGGCCTTGAATTCACTACATGGCCCAAGTTAGCTGGAACCCACAGCAATCCCCCTGACTCAGCTTCCTCAGTGCTAAGACCACAGATGTGCACCACAATGCATGGCACTTTATCCAAATCTCCAAATCCAAAGTTGTGTTTCCCAGTACAAAAGGGCAATGTTAAATGAGACCTGTACCCTCCTAGGTTGTGTAAAATTAATACAAATGTCTTACTTTAAATTCTGACCAGAACTGAATTTCACGGCCATAATCTTAACAATAATTTTATTTTCAATCACATTTGAGGGAAATACTTTTTCTATGTCTATTTTTGCTGTGCATATATTAATAAACATTTACTTACTCTTCCAAGCTATTTTTTAAAATGTACCCGGAGTTTATCTTATTTGTGATTCTGATTTGGAGAATGGATGGCACCCCATGTAAACTCCAGATAACTTCAATTTAAGAGGGGAAACATACTTGGAACTGATCTCAGAGTGGCTGCTCGGGCCTGTGACAAGCGTCTGTGTAGGCTCTGTGTACTTCCTAGCAAGCGCACAGCCACGAGACAGCCACACAGCGATGACGACTCAGTTCAGACGCACAGCACTCATCCAGTGTCCACTCTGGGACGTTCTCGAGAGTCTAATCTGCCCCTGTCCAACCCCAACAGCTGCACTCGCCTTCGTGGGGCTGCCCCGCCCTCCTCTGCCCGCTGGAGCCTGTGCGGTGGCCGGGCCACAGTTGTGGACGGCAGGGCACGGAGGGCCGCACCCAGCCCCTTCCTGTTTCTCCTTTAGCTGGTGCCACAGCCTGCTTTGTATCAAAAACTTAATGAATTGCATTTTGCTTAGTACGTTTTTCTCCGGACACTTTGCTCATTTTTCATTGATTTTTAAACTTCAAAAATGTGCATTGTATAATATTAAATACTTTTCATCATCGATTAAAACATCGGCATTACTATATTTTTGTATAATACATCTTAAAGTCTTAAACTGCCATCAGTTTAGACGGACGGACATAGTCTGACATTGCGCTCTCACCTCCCAGAGCTGCAGTAGGAAGAGCAGCGAGAGCAGGGTCTGGCTTTTGCTGTCCTCACTCACCACGCTCCTTCGATGGAGCCGGGAGCGTCCCCGTCCTGAGAGTTTTCAGGACCATGGACCTGAGCCGTCCTTTCCTGCAGCGACGTCAGCCCTGCCTGGAAGATCACACCGCTGCTCATCATAAGCAAATATGTGCTGAGCCCAGAGCACCAGGAGAGGAGGAGCAACATGCAACACCCAGGCCCTGCTCTGAGCGGAGGGACAAGTCTCCCGGGCCGCGGAACGTGGCTCTGCCTCCGCCTCAGCCACCCCTACAACGTACCCCAGAGGCCTCTGAGAATTCCAGGCTTCATTTTCTTGTCTTCCTGCAGCGTGCAATCCAGAGTTCTGTGATTACTACATTTCCATAGTCGCTCCTCACAGTTTTCTACAGCCAAAACTAGTCCTGATTCTATTCTTTGTCCCGGTAAACTGAGGGACTGTGCACCAAGCTGCATCTTTTTATTTTTTCTTATTTCTTTATTTTTTAGATGGGATCCCTCAGAGTTGCTCAGATGATCCTTCTGCCTCAGCATCCCAGAGTGCCAGGATTGCAGATGTGCACCACCACGTTTCTTACTCCCTTTTCCCTAGAAATTACATAGATGCCTGTGTGGTCTTCAGGCCCTATTTGGGCATTTCCAAAGAGAAATTCTCAAGGTTCCTAGGGGTCTTCTAGGGTTTAGGTGAAAAAGTTGCTAACTGCATCTGTTTAGTGTCTATTTGTAATGTACATAAAAGTTTTGTTTCAAAGTTGAAATCAGAGTTTTAAAATTTAGTTCATTTAAATTTTCACTAGTTTTAAGAAATGAAATGAAGTCAATGAAAGCTTACATAATGGTATTGACAATTTTTCTTTAACTAAAATTCAAACAGGCTAATTTCCCATATTAAAAATCCACTTTTAAAATGTGCCACGTTAACTGACAAGGCACAACACTTAATTTTTATTTTGGGGCTTGTACGTGACTTAAAAGCTTATTACGTTGCTAATGTAGTGAGTTACACGTGGCCTCACCAGGAGCACAACTAAAGTTGCCTTTGCTGCTCTTGAAAGATTTGGATGTTGGTAACAAGACGCTGCTGCTTTGTTGCCAAGAAGTCAAGTTTAATTTGCTTTCTTTTCCCCTCTCTTCAACGGGCCAAAACACAAGTTCCACTGCAGATGCAGTGGAACCCACACACCCACTTGCCATCGCAAACAGCGAATTCGCTAAGTAGGAAACCCTGAATCGACAAAAACACAACTCCTCATAGCAACCAGAAGATATTCCAGATAGCATGCTCAAAGGCTTGAGGCTGTCATACTAAAATACATGCATCCCTTATAACTGGAAAGTATGGTTTTGTATTTTCTAACACTGGCATTTACTGTAATTCAGTGAATACTTTTTCTATCATACTCTTGGAGGGAGAAATTTTTGTAAATGTTTCATTTTTAATTTTCTGCAACATGTAAATATTATCAAGTTGCTGATGAACCTTAAATAAAATTTGCCATACTCAATTTTTCAAAAACTCTTGCTAATCAAACTTTGCTAATCAAATTCAGTCTGATAACATAATTTGAGTCCAGCAGTTCTGTAACCTTCCACAGTGACTGACATCAGTTGACATGGAGACAAAACATAAAAACAAATATTCTTAGGTGCCACTGTGGGGCCAATATAGTATGTTAGATGCTGTAGGGGGAAGGAATTGAAGACAAAATACCTGCTCCCAGGACTTTTACCTCTAGTTTGTAGGAATCACTAACAAGGCAGCATTTCATTTGAGAATCTGGCTTCTTGAGGACCATCTTATAAGAAATAGCATTTGTTCTCAATTGCTTTCAAATCTGAAAATCCTAAAAGAGAAGATTTGAAGTATTATATATGGATACAAAACCTGTGAGATGATCTTTTAAAGCAGAGATAGCACCGAGCAAGGCTCTCAACCTCTGTAGATTTGGTTTTAAATCCAAAAATGTTTCATATTAAGTTTATGAAATTGCTCCGTCACAATCACTGACACATCAAGTGCTTTTGGGAGGCAGTCCTGGGACTGAGCTACATCTCTGTCCCTTTTATTTTGAGACAGGGGCTAACTAGTCGCCTAGGCTGGCCTTGACCATGCATTGCTCCTGCCTCAGCCTCTGAAGTGGCTGGGATTGCAAGCGTGCACCACACTTTTCCTGCCAACTTGAAGAAGTCCCTGGAGTCCTCTGCGTCCTAGGCAGCAATTTCTCAGTGAAGATATTTAAGTCTCTAGATAAATCTGAAAACTGGTTCTGCTTAGGGTTTTTTTCCTTGCAGGATAATCAGTGTATCATGTCTATCTCAGAAGTTATGAAGCCAAGTACAATATTCTTTACATTTTTATAAATATTTGAAAACTGTTACCTACTGGTATGTATGCCAATCTGGTACAGGCAAATTTCTAGCATCAAAGTTGATTTAATGAAAATTTAAAATCCAAAACTAGTGGGAACTGTACATATGTATTTTTTTTAGTTAGTAGAAACATTAAAACGAGTCCTAATGCTACCGAATAGGACGTTCAAAATTACAACTCCTAAACTTGATTTGCTATCTCCCTCCAGTATGGATATTAGATGGATTGCTCAATGTGCAACAATTAAGAAATCATTTTATTCCATATAGGGCAATCTCAAGAATCATAAGAAAACATACACAGTGAAGTTCCCCAATTATTTTACTGTTTGGCATGATTTTGATTAAAATAAACCTACTTTCATAGTTTAACATCAATTCAACCTGCCATTTTTACAATTTAAAAAATTTAAAACTCTAGATGGCGTACTTCCACAAGCTTATGGAAGGGAAATTACACGTTATCAAGTTTTTTAATATCTAATCAATGACTTGAAATTATAAATTGAGAAACTGATCCACTGACATTAGGATTTGTTAATAGAAAGTTATCCATAAATTTAAAGCTACTAGAGTAAAACCACAAAGTACTGTAGGACCAAGGAATGCTTCCTTGTGGAAACAATGCAGAACATGTAAAACAAGGAAATATTTAGCAATATTCACCTCTAAATGAAAAGAAACAGTGTTGTACTCAATTGTCCTAAATCTCTAACTTTCACATATTAAGAAAATCCTTCTCTTTCTAATGTCTGCAAGATTGCATTTATGCAAGAATTGGATTCATTTACCGGTATCATCCCTCACTGCTGTTTACAAGCTGCTCTGCACACGTGGCTGCAGGGGCTCCAAGTCCAGCTCTCTCACTGGCTGCAGCTGACCAATCATTTGTGTGCCAGTGTCTCTTTCCCAGCTGGCCTACTGCTCTTCACTCATCATCATCTGTAGTCTATTCCCATCTGGCACTGCCACTCAACTCATCACCTATTGGTGCTGTCTGACATTCTTGCAGAAAGACATTCTTATACTGGCATTTCTTCAGTTGTTTTATTTGGAACCACCCAACTTTGATTTTTCTCACAAGAACCAGGGCTATGTTATCCCAGCAGTTTTTCGTATTTGGGAAATTACCAACTCAGTCTTTTTTTGTCACTAGGATGCAATACCTGACACTCGTAACTTAAAGAAGGGGAGGCTTATTTTGGCTTTGTGCATGGTTGTCGGCTGGCTCAAATGCAGAAAAGGTGTGGTGGAAGGGCCCAGGCAGAGGAAAGCTGGCGGTGTCATGATGGTGGGGAAGCAGAGGAAGGGAGGAGCTGAGGACGGAGATGCACCCTTCCAGTTCTTGTGCATTTCCACCACCTAACAGCAAGTCAGCTATGACGCCCCTATAATGCGACCACCTTCCAAAGACACCAGGCTAAACCACAGGTCTAAACCACAACACCAATCGCTGTGTTGTCTCTGACTGCCTCTGTCCTACTGAGTATGACAGGTAGACTGTTGGAGTGAAACTAGATACAAAGCCAGCTGTCATTTGAGCCCACTCTTGAAACCACTGTGGTTACCTCTGGAGACCTTCAATTTGATTTTAAATAGATGTGATGTTGGCAGTGATACACTCACCTTTTCCGTAATTCCTATTTGTGTTGCCACGCAATATTTAGGTTGCCCAGAAAAGAACTGAATTCACAATTAATGAAATTCTAAGTAATATATCTCAAGTTAGTCGAGCTTGAGCAGAGATTTCAAATTTCCAATCTATTCTCCATCTGAAAGGTTCATAGTTACCTGAACTACTATAAGCAGATGTTTTTCTCTGGCAGTGACTTGCAAATATTCATGTCTCCAAGCTTATTGTTGGTGGCAGCAATTTTTTAAGGTAGAATTTTTCTGGGATCGAGACTTGAAAAAATATTGTATATTCTTATATTTATGTTGAGTAGTAGGTACATAATTAACTCTATTGGAATTTATTCATTTGTGACTCAGTTGTTCTAATATGCTTCTAACGTAATTTTTGAGCATCCAAATCTAACTATTAATCCGTTTGGGTTTGTTTTGTTTCGTTTTGTTTGGTACTGGGGATTGAACTCAGGACCTTACTCATGCAAAGCAGGTTGTGGAACCACTGAGCTAAATCCCCGGCCCTATTAATCAGTTTTTTATATTAAGAATCAATGAGTAGACAAGTGTTGATATTTTTATTCTTGCTATGCTCATTGTATTACAAAGTTTATATTTTATGTCCTTTTTTGATTATTAGAGTGCACAAAATAAACACAAATAAGCATTTACTTTATGCATGCAGTTGCACATATGAACGTGTATGTGTGTAATACATATAATTTCTCTTTTTAAGGACTACTCATTTTCACTCCTCCCTTTAAAAATACAGACAACTCATCAACTGGGGACTGGATAAAGAAAATATAGCTTTTTAATAAAGTGGAATATTACTCAGCCATAAATAAGAAATTAGAGACATTTATAGCTAAATGGATGCACACTGAGGTGAAACTCTTAAGTGAAATAAGTAGGACACACATGCAAATACCGAACTGCTTCTCTGGTGTGAGAAACCGGAAGTGTATATAAGGGTCAAAACGTTTAACAGATAATGTGAAATAGGAGGGAAAAGGTCCAAAGGGGAAGGGGAAGTGGGAGGTGGAGGGGAAAGGAAAGAAGGGAATGGAATTAATATGAGAAAACAAAAAAAATGGAAACAAAGACTTTGTAAACAGAGAGGGATGGAGGGCAGAGCAAAGGGGAAAAAATAAGAATCAAGATATACTATGTTTAAAGGTACAAGATCCCAATGATAAATGTAACTGCATAGTTTTTTTTATATGTACCAATAAACTTAATGGGGGGGATGTATCATGTAAAGGTATCAGTTTCCAATGGTGAAAGTCATTATACTACAAACCCAAAATGTACCAATAAAATTTTAAAAAATAAATAAAACAAAATAAAATATGGGCGACTAATATGAATCAAAATTAAGCCTAACTTGTGAAAATAAAACAGCAACAATTCTACACATATACAAATTTTTATATAGTAAAGAGAAAAATAATCCACTCAAAATTTAAGTTTAGTTGCAGAAATAAATTGAAGGGAAAAAACCCAAGCAGAAGAGGGCACAACACAAGGAATGCCACATTCACACTGCATGCAGATTGCTGTACCAAAGCCAAGCCACCCTGATTATTGTACCTTTATGACTTTTAACATCCAGGAATGTGGCACGAGTTGGGAGCAACTGACATCTTTCACATGTTGAACCTTCCAATCAATAAAAAAGCTCTGCTCCTCTGCTCATTTTTTTTTTTTATTAGCACTTGTAGTTCTCAGCAAATAGATCTTGTTTTGCTACACTTACCTGAGTGATTTTAAGATGTTGTAGATATGGATATGATTTGTTTACCCTTATTCTATGATCTCACTAAACCCATCTTGTAGCTTCAGTACACTCTTGGGAGATTTCTTGGGATGTTCTATGTAGACAATCATGTTACCTACAAATAGATGCAGTTTCTTTCCTTTCCAATATATTCTGTTTCTTTTTCTTAAGTCACCTTTTCTTAACCACTACACTGGTTAAAATGTGAATTGCCATGATGAACAAATAGTGAGTTCATCCCCCACTCTGTTCCCAATTTCAGGGAGAATATATTCAGTCTTTCATCACTGACTTGTGTTCATGCTACTCATCAAGTTCAGAAGTTCAGGAAGTTTGTTGGTATTTAATCCTTAATTTTGTCAAATACCTTCTGTGTATCATGTTTTCTCCTACTTTCTTCTAAATACAATGGGACGCACTCACCTTACATGCTGTGTGACACTTGCACTTCTGTAGCACACATGGTGTGGTGGGTCTTCACATACCCAATCACTAACATATTGTGTCTGTGCTCATGAAAGCACTGGTTTCTAGTTCTTTTCTCGTTTTCTTTTTTTGGTACCAAAGTAATGCTGCCTCCATCTAATGAGTTGGGAAGGGTTCCTCTCTCCTGCACTTTTGGGAGGAGAGAGTGTAAACTGGTGTCATCTATGTATTCTTTGAATGTCTGGCAGTTTCCAATGAAGTTACACATGCATTTACCACGCAAGCCAGCAATCATAATTCAGGCTTTTATTCTAGAAAAATAAAAACCTCAAAGACTCACTAAGTGAAGTCCTCATAAGGGGCTTTATTTGTAATAGACAAAACTTGGAAATAATTCAAATGTCCTTTCACAGTGAAGAGATCACCAAATTGCAGTACATTCATAAAACAGATTAGTATTTAGCAATAAAAAGGAACAAACTGCTGAAACAGATACACCAAAGGGAATGTATCTGCAGCAGTGAGCTCTCTGTCCTGATCGTGATGACAGCGATATGACATGAGAACATTTTACAAATGAGAAAAAAGCATGCAGAACTGTAAAAATTGAGTAAGGCTTGTATCTGAGCTAAAGAATTGTTGCAACATCAGTGTCCTGGTTTGACAAGGTACTGTGTTTAGCTATAACAGGGAGAAGCTATATAATAGGAGAATTTCTGTAATGTATTTTTGCAAATTCTTGTAGGGCTTAAAAGTATTTCAAAATTAAACATGAAAAATATAAGGAAAAAGAAGTGCATGGCAGAAAGGCCTGATCACAATCCTGTGGAACCAATCCAAAAAGGCTTTGTTCAAGCTGGATGTGGTGGGGCAGGCCTGTAATCCCACACTCTGGGAGACTGAGGCAGGAGGATCATTGAGCCCAGACCGGGAAACTGAATGACTTGGCAAGACCTGGTCTCAAAATAAAAAGTAAAAAAAAAAAAAAAAAAAAAATGGTGGTGGCCTGAGTGTAGCTCAGAGCAAAGACCCTTGATTCAATCCCCAGTACTACTACTACTAATAATGATAATGATGGCAATAATACTAAAAATAAAAGGAAGGCTTTGTTCTATATAAAGATAATAAAAGCATGTTTGTGGATGGAATGAATGAATATGACCTTTTTGGGGAACAGTTCAGCGCCCAAAAAGCACTTTTAAAGTCAAGATGAAAACAGCCTTAGGTATTCTGACAGTTCTCGTATTAACTTTAATACATTAACATTTTATATAGCTAAATTCAAGTTAAAATTTTTAATTATTACTTAAAAACTGTTTTCCAAGTCAGCATATTCTAGGGACTGGGGATTTAGCTGAGTAGTGCCACTACCTGCCTTGCAAGCAAAAAGTCCTGAGTTTGATCTCCAGGACCAAAAAAACCCAAAAAACAAACATCCAAGCCAGCACAATCTAATCCCTACTCTAATCCCGACTCTTAGCAAACCATGACCCTTGGGTGCTTCCAGCTTTTATTCATTGTCACCCTGAGAGGGGCACACAAGAGCCCTGCCTCTTGCTGCTGGCTCCGACCTCGGCTTCTCGACACAGAGACACCTGGCCATCAACCAGAGCCACCTCTCAAACCCTGGGTCATTTCGGGAGTGAGTGCGATGTGGTCCGGAAGGCTCTGTGAAATATTTGCCATTAAAAGTTGAATCGCACACCTTAGCACAATGAGACTGGTCTCCAATTCCTTTTTTCCATTTCCTCCGAGCCCCTAAATCAAAACACAGTGTTCTCATGATGAAAGCTATGTAAGTAGGACTTTCTCACCCCTGTGGGCTCAGAACAGTAGAGGATGAAGTACAGCACTATTTCCTTTGTTGTATGTAACTATATGCTCGCTGTAGATCTTATATGCTGGAAGAGCTTTCCTGTGTAAGTTTTACCTGCTTAAAAGAAACGCAGAGTGGTGCACACATCAGTCAAAACATGAAGAGTTAAAAACCAGAACTGCAAGTGTAGCAGCTAAAGAACATCACCAACAGCTGCTGACCTTCCCCAGGGTGTAGGCACAGAGGTGCCCCGTGACTGATGGGAGCCGGGCTCCGCCTCAGCTTCAGCTCCGCCTCTGAACGGAACTCTCACACCCGTTGTTTCCTAGCTGTGAAATGGCTGTGACCTCCCTCAGCATCGTGTTGGCACTTACAGCCAGGAAAAAGTAGCAAAGGTGTTACCTCATCAGGCTTCAAGGTGGCACAGAGGCCACACGCCTCCCCAGCAGGTGCCAAGTCACGGCTGAACCTGTGTCACAACCCACAGCTCAGACCGATGGAGTCCACAGTACAGCCATACTCATCTATGGTAACTGGAATTTAAAAATTAATAATTCAATCTCCCACTATAAGTGCAGAAGTGTCTCCAGTGCTCAGTCACCACACAAGGACAGCAGCCACCACAGGACCCACACACAGCTTCCCTCACGCGTGGCGAGCAGCCACCGTACCGGACCCACAGACACAGCTTCCCTGACTGCAAAGGTACGCTCTCAACTCTTAACTGTACTGAGGTGGATCCTCCACTTTCATTCACATAAATGTAAGATGCATCCTCGGGATGGGGCAACATCCTAACCTCTCTGAGGATAGGGGATCTGCCCACTCTCTGAATAAATTTAGGGTACTGTTTCCAAAGAAACAGGTAACAGCAGTCATGCAGGCATTCTCTGTCACATGGGGTTATCTACGAGAGCTGAAGTTTATAATTATTACCATAGACAACGTACCAAAAGTACAAGATTATAGAGAAGTTATGTAAAATACTATTTCTTTTATCAGAAAAATGAAGCGAAAACAAGGCCCAGAGCAATATAAGGTGGTAAGTTAGGTATTAGCACAAGTACAGATCTCAGGACACTGGGAGGAGGTCAGGCAGGGGACAGGCAGGGGACAGGCTGTACCAGACACCCTTACAGTGACCCTATGTGTGAAAAGGCTGCTGGTGCTAAACAGAGGCTGCAGCTTTCTGTGTAGAGGGAAGCTGTGGAAACTTAACAACCACCCTCACGCGGCAGAGACACATGAAGGTGCTCAGCAGCTACTCAGTACTCGCAGCAGGATGAGATCAGGAGCATCAGACTGCCATGGAGAGAATACTAATGCTAAGAATTGTTCAGTTACACTCACACCAACAACAGCTTTTTTCCTCAAGACTTCCAGGATTTTGTTTCTTCAGTCCTCACTCGCCCAAATCCAGCCACAACAATCTGCAGAAGCCTCTGTGTATTGTTATTATGAACAAATAAAGTTAAATTCAAATGTAAGATTAATACCTGTCCTCAGTGAACAAGTACATATTTCAAAAACTGATGTGCCTAAGTAAAGTGTTTAACTTTCAGAGTCTTTCTAGCTTACGGAAAAATGCAAAATACTGTTGGTAGTATAGCTTGATTAAGGAGAGTAAGAAATTGTATTTTATAACTAAGAAGATAAAGGGATGTTGAGAATTTTAATTATTTTGTTTCTAAAAATAGTTCACATTTTCTCAGTTTTTCTAAAACTAAAGAGAATTCAACACTACTCCCATTCTGTTGTTTTGCTGGTACCGGGGGATCGAACTAGGGACCTTGTACTTGTGAGGCAGGCAGTAGAACCACTGAGCTAAATCCCGGCACCATTTCCATTTTTTTTTTGGTACCAGGGATGGAACTTGGGTCTTTGCACTTGCAAGGCATGTGGCGGAACCACTGAGCCAAATCCCCAGCCTGCAAACACTCCTATTCTTGAATACTGTTTATGTACTTTATAGCTAAATTTCAATAAATATAACTTGTGGAAAGGGTAAATTTAAGAGTTACAGCATATATTAATCATAAGGCATTTTATCAGCAAAAACTTCTACATCAGAACAAAAATTCCTCAGAGACTGCTGAATCTTGGAGAGTGGTGACCCATTTCTAGGAACATTTATCAGAACAATACAGCAGATAAAACAATCAAAATAGTCCACAGGGATGCACAGAAAAACCCAACCTGACACTATAAGCAAAGTCAAGATATTTGTTTCTGCAAGTTACTTGTGCTATGTGCTCCAACCTCAGGGAGAAAGTATTAACTGGAAACTGAGCTCAAAAACAAGGTGCTGGTTATAACAAAAAGGAAGCTCAAATCTCCATATGCAAGTCTGATAAATCAGTGGTTTATTTAACAAGGTCATTTCTACACAGGACTGTGGTTGAGAGCAGTTATGTAGGACAAGTGGTACAAAGAGATCGGAGCACAATCGTAGATCTTACATCGTTCTTCCTCGGCTTCCCCCATCTTCTTGCTTAGCAGTAAAAGGCATTTTCAGTTGACGTAAACACATTCTTTACAACTTCCATCTTCACACAAGTTAGAGTAGAAATAGTTCTTTCAAATCTCAAATCTCCATATGCAAGTCTGATAAATCAGTGGTTTATTTAACAAGGTCATTTCTACACAGGACTGTGGTTGAGAGCAGTTATGTAGGACAAGTGGTACAAAGAGATCGGAGCACAATCGTAGATCTTACATCGTTCTTCCTCGGCTTCCCCCATCTTCTTGCTTAGCAGTAAAAGGCATTTTCAGTTGACGTAAACACATTCTTTACAACTTCCATCTTCACACAAGTTAGAGTAGAAATAGTTCTGAGCATTTAGTAAGTTACAGGCAGGCAAGTTCAACTGTGCAGTTGTGACATCTATGTCAAAGTTTCTGAAGCTTTAAGACTGGGTGATCTGCAATGTTTCCAACATGTCTTCAACTGCCTTAAGAGAGTATTTGGTTTCCTTCTTACTTCGACCTGCAAACTAATTTTAAAAAATGCTCAATTAGGCTCAGTTCCAGTGGCGGGTTGAAAAAAAAAATCACAATCTTACCTTCATGTTGCTAAAGAAAACTAGCATTAACCATTCTGGCACTAGTGTGAAGGCAGTATGTTCTTCGGGAGGTTTCATCTTAGCTGAAGTGTTAAAGTATCTCACTGCACTCGTCACCAGTCTGTGCATTTAAGTGATATGAAGCCTACAGGACCATATTTTGACTTGAAAGCTTGTCTATATCCAGATGTCAAAACATTCACCAAATAAAAGCACTCATTTTAAAACTGAATTTAGTATATATTTATGTAGGAATATGGCTTATGTCTACTTGTCTCCCCTCTAAATAGATTTTCATGATTTCACACAAAGGTAAAATATAAACAAAAGTACTTTTTATCAAACGTTTTAAGGTTCAAGTGTTCTCAAAACTTATTTAAAGTAGGTCATATTTTTAACTTCACAGATTTATTAGTTGACTAAATGGTATGGTGTTGTGCAGCAAAAGACCGTCAGGTGACACTCCATACTAAATATTAAAATGATGTAAAATGCTTTAAAATACCCATTTCTGGTTGCTTAAGTTACAATTTACTTCATAAAACAAAAAAATTATGAATTAAGTACCATCTGTTTATCAAAGCAGGTTTATAGCATATGAAATTTAATTTGCTATATATGCTGAGTGTGTTGCCATCAAGGATGCCTGCTGAGTTCTAAATGGGTTGCACAACCCCCATTCATCAGTCTGATTTAACACAACACAAAAAAGCATTCCCTGTGTAGGTGGAGGAAAGTCTATTACATGTGTGTTGCCTGTTTTCCCTTAATTAAATTACTAATTAAAATGTGGTATTAGCAAATGCAGTACAGCCCAATTACCATACTCTTAAGTGACTGATCATTCTTTCCCACAGTGATGCAGTCTCAGGTACTTAGTATTTGATTTATGGTGTGCCTCTTCTCTTCTGTAATGAAACTAATCTGGCAACTTCTCAGGATCTATTCAGAAAGATGAAGTGATCCAGCACAGGTAACAGCACAGACGCCTGGCTCCAGGCACCGGTAACAAGCCTCTGGCCCTTGTGACTACAGCTTAACATTTTAATTCACCTACTTCCTCAATGTCAACTTCTGTGGCCCAAGCTTTGTTTGACAGAGCAAATACAGGGGGCTTCCAAGGCAAATGCCAGGGAAAGAGAAAAGCCGGTAAAAACCAAGATCGCTTTGACTTTTATCAGACACCACCACTAAAAGAATGAAATAAATGTTAACATGAAAGTCACAATTACAGAACATGGCAACAGCACCACATTCAAAACACTGTTTTTAAAAGAAGTAATTTCCCTTGGTTAATAAAGTTTAGGGTATGCAGAATGCTTATTCCATTACCCAGTTGATAAATTCACTTACCAAGGTATTATCAAGAACAGAAAGCCTCTCTTTTACGACTGCCTTCCAGGTTAATGGAAGGGTCGATGAGATGCTTTAAGGGCTAATTCTGACAGAAAGCCCTGAGAAGCCTGCTAGGGGAAGGTACGACACAGGAGTCCACACAGCAACACGCACTGCAAATGTCTTCAATGGCAAAGACAAAATCTCAACCTTTTGTAAAGCTAAATCCTAACCCAAATTTTAGCATTTAGCATTTTCTCTGTTGTACTTAAACAAAATAACAAAGTGTTATTTTCAAGAATTAGCTAATTAAAAACAAACATAGCCTAAAGATGGTGTCAACGCCACTGACAACTGCTGCAAATCAGATAAACTAAGCTGACTTATTTGCATTAAAACAAATAGAAAGTTGGAAATACAAATCTATCACTTCAAATTTTTCCCAACATGCAATTATTTTATTACTCCCAGAATTATATGGCAATTTAACTGATTAAGCCCAAACTGTATTTTTCCTAAAATCCCGATTTAACTCTCTATTCCCAAAAGGACAGTAATAGAATCACCCTGAAATGAGAATTAACATCTGGATCACCAGCAGAGATGAATTCAGCAGTACACCAAAGCATTTATCTGGAAGATTATCATTAGGAGGTTCACATTAAAGTTTTCATGAACATTAATCAAATGTGCCTGCCTCTACTGAACATGCTAAACCAATTACCTAACTGAAGCATGAGTAGCAGCCATATGATTTCATTAAGTGTAAAGAAAGAAAAGCAATTCTTAAAATGTATTTTCTTTCACTTATAAGTATCTAGACAAACACTACAATAAGAAGCATTTATTATATACTTTATTCTGGTTTAAATGTCTAGATATGAGTCCTGCAGTTCTCAATAAGACCCTAGAGATTTATTTATCCAATTATAAAAATGTCGATCTTTGGAAGGTATGTTTTTCCACATTATTCACAAATTTTTTATTTTCATTTTCCTATAGTTATATCTGAGTAAATTCTCCTTTCATGGTCTGTAAGAAAACTCACCATAAAGCAAAAACAACCAAATAATAAAAACTTGCTTATCAAATCCAGAGATTAGTGATTTATCTATTGTAGAAACTGGGCTACACTGTATAAAGGGCTAAAATTTACTTTTATACAATTTGTAGAATAAAATATGGATAGACAAAGTAATAAGATAAATGAAATGAAATGGTAGATGGGTAAATCTTAAGAAACAAAGAAGCCAGATACAAAGGAGTAGAAACATAACCTATGATCTCATTTATAGAAAGTTCCAGTGCAAGCAAAACTAATTTTGGGTAGAAATCAAATCAGCACTTACTTGCTGTGTGTGTGGGGAGGGAGTCTGGCTACAAAGTGACACAGGGAACTTCCTAAGAGGAGGAAAACTCTGTGTATCCTGGCTGTGGTGGTTAAAGGAGGGTGTACACACTTACAAACCACACACTGAGAGTATATGTGATATACCATATTAGGAGTAGAGAAAATGCCCCAAAAACTAAGACAAAAGTGGAACTAAGAGGCAACTGTGCAATAAAGAGACCATTGACCACAGATTTCTCTTCCCACTTGAGATGCTTTGAGTCAGGATTAACTGTGTGATTTGTTTTGGCAAAAATTGATACAATCAGACACTTATGCACATCAGAGCTGGCCTGCCACTGCTCTTGAAACCTGAGACCACGTATGAGCAAGGTCAAGTCAGCCCAGGGCAGGGGAGACACAGGCCCTGCATTTGACACCCACTGCAACCGTTCAAGAGAGGTCACCAAGCAGCTTCTGCTGAAACAGGAATGAACCCAGCCAGACCAGCGGAGGTGCTCAGCAGAACTCGAGCCCACTACCTACCAGGAGAGCTATGAGCCAGTAAATCAGCAAGAGGTAATGGGTAAAAACATTTATGGAATCTGATTCAGACAAAAATGTCAAAGACCATGGCTGAGAGTTAATCTCCTGCAAGGCAACATGACTGAAGGTGAAGGAACAACAGTGGAAACAAGACTTACACAGAAAGCCGGTAAATGGAAATGAACTGTGCCTAGCATGTGGCAAGAACCCCAAGCAACCAGGACCTTAGGTATTGATTGATTACACAGGAATGGGTAAAAATAGGGTAGGGGATACATGTGGCAGCTAACACGGGGAAGGCTTGGAGAAAGGATAAGTCATTCTTGTAAAAGGAGCAGAACAGGCCAAGGTCGGTTGCAGTTTAACCAGTAAGATACTGAAATAATTTAGGGAGGGGCAGCTCCAGGAATAGAATGTGGTCTACACTGAGGAGCACTGCAGCTTCACAGACCAGGACTTAGATCTCCACAGTAGCCACTGGTGTAGTCTGCAGAGCCACCCAACAAGCTCCAAGGAGTCACACAGGCTTCGGTCCAGCTCCAAGTGCAATGTGGCCAACCCAGTTACAAGGAAAGAATGCTGCTCCATACTACAGACTGCTCTGACTTTGGTCAGGGGAGTGTGCGCCACAAGAATACACAGAATCTCCACAGAGAAAGCACAAAATATGAAAGCTTCAAAACCCCAAGAAGTTTTATTTAAACCCTGCTACTGGCATCAAGGTAAAAATCAATTTTATGTAAGAGGTGATTCCCAATTAAGGAACATTGGAAGTTGCTATACTAAAACGTAACATGACCACGAGAGGTAAGTTATCTTCTGAAGTGGCATCCCAAACTCAGTGAGCAACTGACAAGAATAACTCTTATATTGTCTTTTCTACGAAATGAAGAAAAAGCAAATCCTATCTTCAGGAAGATGTGCAAAGAGTCTTCGGGTACCACACAGCTGATTCTGCGACACTCAGAGCCTGAGAAGCACAAGTGGTGACACAGAACACTGAGACATACAGGACTGTGTGGAAAAAGGACC
>NW_022900917.1:454958-488376 GCF_012274545.1 Fukomys damarensis
GGGAGATGAGGGAGGAAGAGGGGATGGAGAGAGGAAGGGCGATGGCGGGGTGGGGGGAGGTGGAGAGAAGAAGTGAAAAGAGGGAGGGAGAGGAGGAAGAGAGGAGGAGGAAGAGGAGGGAGGGGAGACAGGGCGATGAAGGGAAGGAGGACAGAGGGAAAATGCGGTGTGGGATAGGACCACAGTCTCGTTCTATGGATGTCAGCCTCCAATTCTGAGGTGTGGGACCGTGCCTGGTGGTACAGGACAACTCACACAGCAAGAAGGACACATTTGCCTGTGGATCTAATCACGGGATTTTTCTACCATTCAAGAGATGGGGAAAAACCCAAACAAAACCAACTCTTGCATTTAACTACTACTGAGAGCTTCAGAGTTGAAAGAGAGAAGCAGGGATGGGATATCAATGACTTACAAAAGAAAATGATGGAGAAAAGTGTTAGGTACTCTAACAATGCCCTCTGATTCTTCTACTCTGACTGCTTCACACAAGCTGTCCACTGTGAGTCCCAAGACCACCAGCTCAAGACAGCCTTTCTGGTTTTGAAACCGGTGTCATTAATCAGCTGGGTCACTTTCAGAATCTTTCTGTGCTTTAATTCCTCAACTGTAAAGCAGGAGGGCTGGGGATGTAGCCCATGCAAGGGTACTTGCCTAGTGAGTAGGAGGCCCTGGGCTCAATCCCTAGCACCATGGGGGTTGGGGGTGACCCATAAGAAATTCTCTGGACTTGCCGTTGTTGAAACAGGCAAAGAAGGTAAACTTGAAATGTGTGACTAATACACATGAGGAAACACACACTACTGTGGTATGTTGAAAATTATGTTTGAACTCCTTCGAATACTTTTATGTCCATCCTGGAGAAGAAAAGCTAGGTCCAGAGATACTATGTCATGTACCCAAGACTGCTGGCTAACCAATGCCAGAGTCACATTCTGAACTAAGACATCAGGAGTCTACACTCTGTGACCTTCACTATGCAGACCTCGCCTCCACAACACAAAGAAACTGACCTATCTTATGGTATGCACAAAAATTAACTCCAATGGATGGTGGAGTTAAGCAAGAAAAGTAAAAGAGGGCCAGGGATTTAGCTCAGCAGTTCGGTGGCCTGCCTTGCAAGTGCAAGGACCCAAGTTCAATCCCCTATACCAAAAAAAAAAAGAAAAAGGAACAGGGATTCTGAAGACACACACGATTACCTTTTTTTGACCATAAAGTACCAAAAGATTTCTTAAACAGAACACAAAACACAAATCAGAAAGGAAATGACTAATACATTTGAACACATTTATCTTCAAAACTTCTATGAGACAAAATCATTTGTATAAAAGTAAGGAGTCAGAGACATTTGCTACACATGTAACTAAAAAACAGCTCATAACCAGAAAAGAAGCAAACAAACCAATCAATCATAGGAACCAATAAGAAAAAGACTTCCCAAGAGAGGAGATTCAAATGGCCAAAACTCATGTGAAAGGTTCAGCCTGATTACCAGGGAGATGTGAAACAAGCAAGACACACCAGTCAGCAATGAGTGCCAGTGCACCAAGGAACTGACACAGACTTGGGCCGCCACAGGCGGGTGCAGCCACAGACTGGGAGAGCTCTCCGCAGACTGGTAGGAGCAGACAACCAAGTGGAGAACTACCTTCCTCCTACAGTTGAAGAGAAAGACACACACTCCAAGACCCAGTGCTTCCAGTGGATGGCATGTGCCCCTTCGAGGTATGGGCGCACAGAGATCAGACGGCACAGAAAGTCCAGAGCACTCAGAACAGTACCAAAGTGGAAACAGTCCAGCTGTTACAGAAGGAGATGGCAAGTGACACACAGAGAGGCAGCAGAATGGAAGTAAAATAAAAAGTTTACTCCATCGATGGGGATCGATCACACCTAATGGCGTGTGCCCTGATCGACTCCTCCACTGGACTACAACTCTTACTTTTATAGGGTTTTACAGCTTTGATCTTATTCAGTTGGTTAAACTGCATTTTCACAGATACCCAAAATGTGATAGCAAGGCAGCTGAATTCCAACCCGGATGCAGTTCTTTGCTAGGGAAGTTACCTTTTAGATTCATTCAATTACCTACTCTAGCCAGGGGAAAGGGAGCTTGTTTGATTAACAAAGCTAAAATGGTTCTTTTCACTTACAAACTTTTGTGGGGAGGCTAGGTATCTCTGGTACTGGTTGATTCTGAACTAAGCTGGGTGAGGGGCAGAAGTTATCTTATATTGTGACATTTCCTAAATTTTCATTTATTAAAGTTTTCTCTATCACAGCTGCCCATCAATTAGTGGCTAAACTCCGACATGTTCAGACCACAGACTGCAGTACAGTAAGAAACGGACAAACTACAGACATCTGTACAGTGCAGTCTCACAGACCTAGCAGTGAGTGAACCAGGCCAGGCAAAAGTGAGTACACCTTGCCTGGCTCCATGAACTAAGGGGCTGGAAGTTGGGACTCCTGAGGGTAGAAACAGAAAGGACCTAGGAAAAAGTCATGTTCATTTACTGACCTGGATACCTTTATCTTGTATTGTTAACTGAGATGCCTACTTATGACCTCAGTTCTTCCTCTGTGTGTATTATAAAGTTGTATCTAAGTCATACTTTGTCAAAAAAAAAAGCATTTTCTCGAGTACCTAGTTGTTTCTTAAAATATAACAATATGTGCATACCATCAGTTTTGTATTACGTAAGACTTGTTTAAATTTCTCTCTCTCTCTCTCTCTCAAACACACACACACACACACACACACACACACACACACACACGCCCCTGGCCTACTCTGAAAGGAGCCTCACTACAGACCTGAGCTACCCCAAAGATATCTGAAGATCAGCTCACCTAATATGCATATATTAATAGAACTAGTATTGCTTATAATATATAATATAAATATACAAAGGTGACTTTCAAAGCTGTGTTTACTGGTCACTGAATTTTTTAAATCTCCCCAATCTTCTCCAATCAGAATGAAAATAAAGAAAAAAGGGTACCACACCAAAAACAATACAATAAAAAGCAAGCCCACACAGTACTTTGTCAACAAGAACCAGATTACAAGCATTTTTTCAAGTGCTAGAAGATGTTTAAGTCATCAACAGCAGCAGGATCTACAAACGCTCCCAAGCTGTATTGTAAGAGCAACAGGAAGTGATAGGGAACAACCTACTGCCCTGTAAGCAACCCCAAAGCCAAAAATTATAAACAGTAATCTTCAAAAGGACCTGAATTGATGAATCTACAAATGACCTACAAAACTTGGAAATTCTTTACAGGTTCCAAGCAAAGACAAGCATGGAAAACTACATGCAAATGTGAGCTTGAACAAATCTAACCAGCAAGGGCCTCAAATTTCTCCAATAATCTTCTTCTAGAAGCAAAAAACCTCACACTATGGGGGAAAAAAAAAGCCAAGAGAACCCTGGAAAATGAAAACGAATCTGAATAGGGAACAAAGACTGGGAGAGGTGGTTCAGATAAGGGAAGAACAATGCTCAGAGGCAGCAACACAAAGAAAATCAAAACAACTGCCACAACAGCGATACATATGTTTAAGCTGAAAGCAGCACCTTGCAATTCATGATCTTCAGACTCTATAAGGTAGAATGGAACCAGAAAATCCAATTCAGACTTAGTTTTGACAAAGACTTAATATAAAAAGAGGTCAATAAACTCAATGAGGAAAATAAAAAAAAAATAAAAAATAAAAAGGTCAAAATTGAGCTCTCGAGTTCATAGGAAAGTAAAGCTAGGAAAGCAACCCTGTCTTATCTCCAATTCCCCTCATTCCATGAGCCCTTCCTCCCAGGAGCCCAGGAAAACTGCCTCATTCAAACACAGAAAACAAAACAGACTATGAATAAAAAATTATTATGGAGGAAAAAAAAGAAAAGTATAAGATATAAAAAAGGGTCAAAGGCCGGGTGTGGTGGTGCACGCCTGTGATCCCAGCACTTGGGAGGCTGAGGCAGGAGGATGCTGTGATTTCGAGATCAGCCTGGGCTACATAGTGAGTTCCAGGTCAGTCTCAACTACATAGCGAGACCCTTCCTCAAACCTCCCCCCCCGCAAAAAGGGTCAAAAATTAGAAAGAAAATGAGTAAAAGATAGGAAAAGGAAATCCAACAGTTACAATTGAAGCCCTGAAATAGAAAACTTAAGCAAATGGGAAAAAAATATAATTGTAATTATAAAAGCATCTTTTCAGACAGAGGACTGAATTCACATACTAAACAAATACACTTGGTAAAATAAGCCTAACAAAATGTATCGTAACAATACTGGATCTTAAGACAAAGAAAAAAGCCCCTTTGGGTAACTACACAAAAGTCTAAATCACTTATGACAGAAAGGTTAGGATGGCATTAGGCTTCTAGACAGCAACACTGTATCGTAGAAAATAATGGTACAATATTTTTAAGATATAGAAGTGAAGCATGTAAATAAATATAAGCCAAAGAAGAGATACAGAACCAAACCATCCTTTAAATATAAACACGCAGAAGTTTCTCTCATGAGAAAATTTTCCATGAAAAATTACTTCCTGAAAAATCTAGAGATGAGCATCAGAAAACTCAGAAATGAATGGAGAAGTTTTAGTGTGAAGCCCAGAGCACAGGCAGACTGCACAAGCTCTGCCACACTGCCCAGTGAGCTCGCCTCAGGCTCCTCTTCCTCCTTTCTCTCAAGACACCTCACACTGATCACATGCTCACAGGCTACTTGCTTCTGAAACACACCACGCAATTTTTACCTTTCTGGATATTTGTCAAACTGAGAACGACTGGGATTTCTAGATGATAAGGCAAACTTCAAGGTCACAATTGAGAAGTCCTAAAACTGCAAATTAATTTTATACAATTAACACATCTGTAACGAAAGACACTGGTTCTATAGTTTATACAGGTCAAGTTCATTAAGAAATACATTGACCCACACAGTCACACCTCGCCCCAGCAGACCTGGTAAGCTCTGTTGATCTGATTAGCTGCCCAACTTGCATACTTCATGTTATCCTTCTTCATTTTGGCACTTGCTTTTGGATTAGATGCAATATGACTTGCAGACTAAAATCAGAAAAGAGGAAAAAAAAAATTCTTTTTTTTTCTAGT
Organism: Fukomys damarensis; assembly: GCF_012274545.1. Taxonomy (NCBI): domain Eukaryota; kingdom Metazoa; phylum Chordata; class Mammalia; order Rodentia; family Bathyergidae; genus Fukomys; species Fukomys damarensis. Next base: position 460,085 of record NW_022900917.1, read on the forward strand.
TAAGGTAATACAAAACTCATGGGGTCACAGATTCATTTAGTTGATAACAAAGAGTTTAACAAACTGTACCAAAACAATTTTTAAAGTTGAATGGAATTAGTGTGTAAAAATGAAAACATTTAAAAATATAATATATAACATAAACTAATAAGACCAGAAAGAGTACTTAAAATAATATTTAAAATTATTTAATAGTGGGCCAGGGACTTAACTCAGTGGTGCTGCCACCTGCCTTGCAAGTGCAAGGACCCAAGTTTGATCCCTGGTACCAAAAAAAAAAAAATTATTTAATAGTGTATCTATCTCTTAAAGGTCAAATCCCTAACTCTTCAATAAAGAAGCCATGGAAACATACTTTATAACCACATAACACTGCACAATCAGAATGTTACTAGTGTTATTTCTTGTTACTGAGTTATATTAGCTACTCAGAATCACTAATAGAAGGAATCTAAAAAACAGTTGTGTCTGACTTCATATACTAACAAGTGGAAAAAAAAAAATTCAGTCCAATAGGAGTGGTTAGATTTGACCAAAGCAAGTTAGTGGAAGTCTTTCCAACGAACTCCTTAATTCTTATCTCTAATTCATTTCTCTCATCACTGTGCTCCACAGAACTGCTTAGTCACCACAATCTGATACCTTCTCCTTTCTAAAAAAGTATTTCAGTGAGGGATCTTTAATCTAGAATCCATGAAATCTATAAACCCCCAAAATCAGATGCTACTTTTTAAATATATTTTTATATTTCTAGGAAGAATATGGTATAACTTGAGTCTTAACTTTAAAAGAAGCTGTTCCCAAAAAAGTCAAACCTTTGTTCTATGCCTAGTCTCTGCTATAGACTCTGACCTGTCTCTTCTCTCTCTGCCAGTGAGGTATCCACCTGCTAATATCAACATTTTACACTTCTGGGTCTTTAACATCACCTTTTGATATGAGTTTCAGTAAATGCAGCGAGTAAAAGAAAGACTGCAGTGTAGAAACCTAAACTGGAATCTCAAGTCCACCACTTGGGAGCCAAGTCCAGGGTGCATGGCCACACCTGTGTCTCAGTTCTGCATTTGCAGCAACAGCAGCAGTAAGAGCACCTACTCAGATGATGTGAAGACTGAACAACTTAAAACAAAAAATGGAACTCAGCAAAACGCTTGGCATAGAAGTTGCTACATACAGATGATTATTAATAACAATTTACCATCATAAATTTCAAAAAGACATTGAATTTATTTGGTAGAGACATATTTGTAACTACACTATATCTCCACCGCAAATGGTTTCTGTATAGTCCAGACATATTTTCTTGAAATTCCTCTGAACCATATTCTAAGCATATTTTGTTACTCTTTTCTAAGAATTACATCATTCATCTTTCTTCCCATTCTCAGTCACTTTTCACTGAACTCCAACAAGAAGATACTTACCAAAAAGAACCTGTGGAAAGACTACGATTAAATTCCAAAGAACTGGCTGACCTCTTAAACCTCTCTGACCACAGAGGTCTTCCTGGGACAAGGCTTAGCTGAAGCACTGCAACTTCTGCTCCCTCAGCTCTTGCTGCTGCACAGCTCTAGACGTTTCACTTGGCACAAATACTACATATTGCCAGGAACTGTTTTCAAACTGTTTTGTTTTTTTGTGTTTGGTTTATTTTTGGCAGTATCAGGAATCGAACTCAGGACATTGTACTTGTGAGGCAGCCCCAAACTGTTTTTCTATTCAAAGAAATGTTTTAATTAGACATACTAGGCATTTTATTTTCTAATGTATTTTACTGGAATAGTTTTAAAATATCTCATACAAGTATAACCAGGTTATAACTAAAATAAAGTCGGGCATAGTATCAAGAATATCAAAACAATTTTAAAAACGTTAGTGTATTTATTATTCCTTCATTTCATATAGGGAGATTTCAATTCTGATTTGATAAAAGACTTCACAATTGAATAATGTCTAAGCTAGGATATATTAACATTCAAAAATAAAACTTCCTTCTCAACCACGCTCATAATTAATTAAAATCATATGCTCATCAATGAATTTAAAAAATAAAAAAGGGATGACTGGAAAGGACAGACAGGTAAATGGGTTTTACAAGACAGACTGTGAAGCAACCCTAAGCGCACACCTCAACTCACCATGTGAAGCCCGAACAAAGCTCTCATATTTCTGTTGTTCAGTTTCAATGCCTGTGCAAAATACTTTCTTGAGAGTTCGAGGTTTTCAAGTCCACCTTGGGTATATTTAACCTGTTAAAATTTGCAGAGTACGAAACCTGTTTATTTTATTACTCTAAAATATAGCATGTTTCATCATACCACAGGCATTAAGTGAGTGAAACAGATATTCTATAAATACATGCAAGATGTTAAAAGAGTTCACTTTAAGGTTGTTAACCCTACCTAAAAACTGACATACAACCTCCCCCACAATCTCTATTCTAAGACTATTAAGATGATAGAGTAGTTTTTCAAACAAAAATGCTGCTACAATAAAAAAGTATAATTTCTAATTAAACTGCCTTTCAAATGCTTTACGAAGTTATATTTTCTGTTAGTAGGCTTATAAATCTAGACTTCTCTGAATTTTTCTTTTACAGCTGTACTTTAAAAATGACAGTAATAATTGTCCTTTTATATTCTAAAAATAAAGTCCTCATCTTAATAGCATTAAATTGTACTGATATTCTTTTTTTTTTTTTTCTTGTGGTACTGGGGATCAAATTAGGGTCCTTGTGCTTGCAAGGCAGGCCACTGAACAGCTGAGCTAAATCCCTGGCTTGATATTCTTAATAGTAAGAAAATTAAATACGTTCTTCCTACATGCCAACGTAGTAACTTTAATATGAATTTCCTATAATCTGGATTTAAAATATCAAAATCACTGTGTTTCAGAAGCAACTGATAATGACAGTGGTATAATTAACTTACAGTTAGGAAAGAAAAGAACACTTCGGTACTATATAAAACTATAAAGTATTTCACTGTTTAAACAGTTTTTAATTGAAAAGTCAGTATTTCTATTGCAATATAAAAACTTCAAACATTTATTCCCAACAAGTCAACATTCATCACATATTTTAAGTATTTACATATATATGCCTAACATGAAAATATTCTTAGTGCCATAATGCCCAACAGCAGCAAAACTCCAATCTCACATGCATGCCACATGTGAACACACACTCACCTCCGCGTACTGCTGGCAATACAGGTGGTTGTGGGGATTGGTCATCATGAGCTCCTCCAGACAGAAGGCTGCTTTTGCGTAGCTGAAACATACAGAGCAGTAATTAATTTTAAAAATCATAAGTCTTATCTCAGATATGCCTTAAATAATTTAAAAACAATTTAGTGATATTATTTTATTCCCAAAACAATTTAAACAGCTTAATATAAAGATCCTATCCTGAATCCATACAAACCAGTAATATCAAGTTTAATGGGGAAAAAAAAGTTTAATGGAATGAATAAACAGCTATGTCTAAATCTTACAGCAGTCTATGAGCAATCAATCAATAGATATTACATTTTGAAACTTTAAATAAATAGCTCTGTACATCCTGATTATTTAATGAAATGTTCAGAAAAGAAACGTTTTATCAAATATTTTCTAGTCACTAAAACCCTTCATAGACATCTACTAAGATAGCCTATTACAAAGACTTCTTATTACTTTTCAAGTATCAGAAAATGAAATTATCTGTTTAACAGCTGCAGTTAATTTTGATTCGTCCTTCACCACTGAACTACGTACAGCCCTGCTGAAACCCTGTAAGCAGAAGGGCTCTGGAGAGACGGCTTCAGAGCAGCAACCCCACCCTGCCTGAATGATGCCCACGACGCTGTGGGCCCTCCCGTCCATGCACAGCCTGCAGACACAGGCGCAAGCGCTCACTGTGAGCCACCTGAAAGGTCACCTCGAGTTCCTCTGAGCATCTGTCCCTACGTCACAGCGACGCCCGAGGCACTGGCCTTTGCAGTGTACACACGCCAGTCTCACCCACGTGCAATGCTTCACAACAGCTTTTACCACGTTCTCATTTTATGTCTCATTCTGTCACACATACTCTTTAAAGTGTATCTAGTGTGTTAACTCATTTTACCCCACAAAACTCTAAAAAGTAGAAAATTACCACCATTATTCTACAGCAGAGAATCCTGAGGCAGAGCCATAACTGAATGTCGGGCTGGACCTTCCAGAGTCTGCATCCTTCAACCACTACATGTGCTGCCTGGATCCAGCCCACCACAGTGAAGAGCCGTTGGGCTCTGCATGAGGTTGTTGATGGCAACAGAAAAAATGGGTGCAGAAGCCACCCCACACCAATGGGCCTGAGGCACCAAGGACCCTGCAACCCACCACAGCCACAGCACCTCATTCCATACAGGCTGCACACTTGCACCCAAGGTCACATGGCTGTGTCCTGCTCATTTTATCATCCACAACTCAGCACTGGTTCTTCAAATACGACAGGGATTCACTAAGTGACTGGGCCCATAACTGAAGAAACATCAACCTACCTAACACCTGTCACTCTAAAGAAAAGAGAAAGCTGTCTCTACCATAGATACTGAACTTTATTACATGACAGTTTCTTGTAAATGTGTTCTTTTAACTATGATGAGGCCAAAATTTTATATTCAGGCTAAGAATAAATATTCTAAGAGAGTTAAAGAAAGAGGTTGAGAACTGACTGGTTCTGGCAGATCATAAAGCAAGATAAAATGGGCACGGAGGACTCTGGTTAACTTAGGGAGGTAGAATTATGAATAACTTATGACTTGGTCTTTATAGTCTACAAGGCTTTTCAAATTTTCTGCTTCAGGTATTCTTTAACTTTAAATATCTTTTTTTTTTTGGTACCAGGGGTCAAACTTGGAACCTTGTGCTTGCATTGCACGCTGTGGAACCACTGAGCTAAATCCCCGGCTGGTATTCTTTAACTTTAAAGAAGTATCCTTGATTATTTTAAATGTTTTAAAAGACTTTTAGTTACAAAATCTTCAAAAATAAATTTTAAATAACTGTCACTTTAAGGAACAAAATAAAAGTAATGTTGATTTTATTTATTGCACTCTGAAAACTGCTTCATGTTAAATACCATAAACTGTCTCACATGCATAAGAAAATTATGAGTATGTTTACACTTATGTACATATAAGCAGGCACACATTTGCACAAACACAGCACACTGCTTCCTGACCAGAGACTCTGACAGGCAGGGTACGGCAGAGTATTAGAATGCTTCCTAGAATATAGCACACATTTCATTATATGATGGCTAGTACTTTTATTTTACTTCCACTTTTATTAAAATTATGGAAACACCTCAATCTTTTTTACTTTATATTATGTATAACACACACACAAATACACAGTCTTGGTCAAAGTCAACACAAAAATATCTTTATCCTATTTTACTTCCTAAGCCAGCTGTTTGTAGTATGAGAACAAGGTTAACTATTTATTCATGCATAAAAACGCGTGAGAATCTGATTCTACTCTCTCAAAAAGAGGGAAAGAAACAATGTGATAGACTTCAGATTTAGAAAAACTAAGGGAGAAAAGAAAACACTACGCCTCTGGGTGGAGGTTAGCGCTAATGCTGTGATATTAGAAAATTTGCCCTAAGACTCTGCACTAATCCTCTCACACTGGGATTTCCTCCTGTCACTACAGCAATAAAAAAAAAGCCAACAAAAACATTAAATATCCAATAAGCAAGTTCCTACAGCATTCAACATTCTTGATTATTCTTGGTTTTTAACCCAGGCAACAGAATGCTTTTACTCTGGAAGAGCTGATTCTCTTAGCACTAAGGCTAATAAATGCATACAATTGACAGAATTTTTAAACAGCAGGGAGTACAATACTCTTTGTATATAAGAACAATTTGAACTCTAAACATTCACTATTTTGGATTATCAAAAATAACCTTAGCTTGAAAAATACAGGTCTTCCAAATTCTAAAGAATGCCACCTGTATTTGAAAGAAAAACTTATTTCCCAAAGAAAAATAATTCAGCAAAATCCAAATGACCTAGTTAAAGCTACTCACAAATTTCTACCAGGAAATTAGTGATTTTTTTTTTTCATTTGCTGCTTTGTTGTGTTTCTCATTTAAAATGACAGGTGATTCGCACCTTTTTGACACTTCAAAACTATTCTGTCTTCTCAGAGCAAGAAACTACATTCTGAACAGTTTTCTGTATGTTTAACAACTTACTCATGTTCATTGATATAAAGTTCTGCAAGCTCATGCCAGGCTTCTTGGTCGCCAACAAATCTGGTGGGAAGAAAGGAGAACAAAGTAAGTGTATGGGTATTCTTTAAGTGAACAGCATGGAGACAAACAGGAAAATTAAATACAAATTCCATTTTAATTAAAAAGATTTATTAGAATAACAAAACACAATCGCCTTGTAAAACACTCACTGCTCCAGATACTCATTCAGCTCCCGAATGGCCTCCACATTTTTCCCCTGGGCTTTGCGAATGGCAATCTTACGCTTTCTTGCAGCCTATGGGTTAACATTAATAAAGGATTAGCCCGTGTGATTCCCTGGGTTTTGTAAGGAAGGTAATCTGACTGTGCAAATTATTATCTCAATGCCAGTGAAATCCCATTGTAGAATGACTGCTTAGTGAGAGTTTATAAACACACTCCACGACATCCCACTGGGGAGTTCAAACACTCCCAGCCATCCCACACGCTTCACTTCTGATGCATAGAATACACGCTTCGTTTCATCCAAACAAATAAGTACCCAGATTCTGATGATTACAAGCCAGCAGGAAACCCTAATCTTTATCCACATAAAGTCCTTTCTGCCGCCTGATTCACAAGATCTGTATCTTGAGAGGCCGAGGAATAGTAAAGCACAGAAAAAAGAATCTCACCAAGGATACTTGGATGAAATCATACAAAGGCAGTGTCTGCAAACTTTGTCATATTTTAATAGTAAGATCTACCTACGTCTTTCAAAAGAATAAAAAAGGCCTTGAAATATTTTATAATAAATTCTTAAAACTTGCATTTTAAAGTCTAAAATATGGTTGACATAAATATCCATGCCATCATTTGCATATTCAAATGCATATTGGACATCTATCATTTGTTAGTCACTGTGCTAGACAATGAAAATGCAAAGGTAACAAAAGAAGTGACTTCTTATAAGAGCTCAGTCTCAAAAGAGATATGGTAAGTAAAATATGTGAGGTGATAAAGCTGTCCAGGCTGAGGACACCAAGCACAGGTTAATGGCTACCACAGAGCAAGAAGAGGACAGGCAGGGAGCAGAGGGTCCCTGATGCCATGGCCACTCTAAGATAGAGACACCGCCAAGAGCAGGATGCAGAGCAGGAGACCAGGGTGGATGTCTTGCCCCAGAAGCAACACAAGAGCAGGGCTTGGAAGGTGCATGGGAGCCCTGTGCATCCTGATAAACTCGCACCCTCATGACGTGCCTAACTCAGATACAGAAGGATGGAGAATAAAATAAATACACCACAACAAGGGCCACATTAATGTATGAATTGTAAACAGCTCTGTGTTACTTTCATGTCATGTAGAAAGGAGAAACAACAGATAGTGTCTTTAGAGGAACAGGAGCCACACACATCTGGGTGGTGGCTCAGAGGTAAGGCTCTGAAAAAGTAAAATACTACAATCAGAGCAACCAAGAGACTAACAAACAAGGCCAGTGTTCACAACACTGGCAATATTTTGGTAATAAAAAAATGACATATCTTAAGAATGTATGTCTTTTGGCTAATGCCAAAGGCCTAAGACAAATCCTGCCACGTAGGCTCATGCAAATATTTTTGGGATAATTTTATTATGTAAAAGAATGAAAGCACCACAATAAATGTAAAGTTCAGAAAGTTTCAAGAATCCATAAGCTAAGCAAAAGTGAAAGCTCTGAAAGTAATTCAAAGCTTAAAGACATCAGAAAAATGTAAGACTTAAAATGAGAACCATAGCTGGAAGAGGTGATACACATCTGTGATCTTAGCACTCTGGAAGACTGATGCAGGAGAATCACAAGTTCAAGCCCAGATTGGGCAACCTAGTGATTTAGTGAGAACCTGTCTCAAAATTAAAAAAAAAAAAAAAAAAAAAAAAAAAAAAAAAGGCTGGGGCTGGAAAGGCCTCAAGTTTAAGCCTCAGCACATACCCCCCCCCAATTCTCAAGTCCTCCTGAAAAATAGGGATAAATTATAAACAAACTGATTTCTTTTGCAGGGTATAATAGCTGTTCTCACTAATCCTAAATAATTTGAAACATAATTTATTCCTCTTATTTTTCAGGACACCATGTCTTCCACAGGCAGTATGGTAGAACAAAAGGCGTTAGGCTTTGAAATAAAAAAAGACAGAAAACTGCTAGATATGGTGGTGCAGACCTAAGGATGGTGGTGTAAGGCCTGAATAGCTTAGAGCTCCCATCTCAGAATGAGAAGCGGTGTAAAGGGCTGGAGAGGCAGCTCAGGATGAGCGTTTGCTACCCTGTGTGAGCCCGGGGTTCAGTCTTTAGCACAGAGAAGACAAGGAACCGAATCCCTGGCCTTGCCACCCACCAGCTTTCTAAGGGCCTCACACCTCAGCCTCACACCCACCTCCAGGGTCAGCATAAAGCCACCCAGCAAGCACCAAGCACATGGGAGTGAAGCAAAGGTTACCAGATTTTCTTCTAACATTTAGTATATGCTTATTGTTTATGTACTATGCCTCACCACAAAACATTAGCCATGAGACCTATAAAGGGACAGCAGACTCAATTGTGCATCATTATTCCTATTTTTGCCCCAATCCTCATAGGATTTGCAGTGTCTGGTATATGACACTGCACAAAAGCAGGGAAAACCTGCTGAAAACACTGCATTCAAGTGCCACAAATAAAAAAGCCAGAGCACAAATATAAACAGCCACTAACACAGCCATAGCAATGAGCACAGCTGGGAGCCATGGGTCCCGTGTGATATGTAGGAAGGAGCACAGAGCCCTGCTTCCCAATGCCCGCCACAGGCCTGCACCAGCTTGCAGAATTCTCAGCTGACTGCAGCAGAGCCTGCTGCAGAAAACTGCTCTCAAGTGCTGCAAAGATAGCTAATCTTTAAGCAAACGCTGGACAATAATGGTGTAAATAACTACGATGCACTGAGAGCGGCAGAAGCAGGATCTGGAATTTCAAATTCCTATCCTAGATTCTCCTGTTCATCTTGAAAGAAAGACTCTGAAATACCACCAATTAAATGGTTTATTACTATTATGTCAATTGATGTGTATTTATGGTGAGTATAGTATCTTAATTTTATAAGAAAAAGGTAAAAACAGAAATTTAATATTTACTTTGTAACAGCCAACTCTGCAAACTAAGAGTTTTTCTACCGACTTTAGTGAGATATAAAAAAGAGCATGCCATCACAACTTCACTATATGAGCATTATATTGCTTGATCACATAATACCTATGATATAGCAGTTTATCTCTGAATATTCTAACGTTTAAAATTAACTTTTTATTGGTACCTATTTAGCTATGCCATCTTCCTAATGAAAACATATATGGCACCTTAAAGAAAAACCAAAAGGTAATCACTACCATATGGTCAAAGACATATTTTTCTAAGTCATAAACTTTTTTACTAAATGACAACCCTTCCCAGGCATTTCTTTAAAAAAGGAAAACACATTCTGGCATAAGAACCAATTCTTTATCAGACCCAGTTGACTGACTGATTTGGCAGCAATGAGATTGAACTCAGGGCCTACATGCAGAGCTATGCCTCCAGGCTTTCTCCTTTTCCTTTTGCCCCCACCCCCACCCCTTCTCCTTTCTTTTTTCTTTCTCCCTCTCTTTCCTCAGCCTCTTAAGAGTGCTGGGATCACAGGTGTGTGCCACTACATTCAGCTTCATGTTTGTTTTAAATCAGCATTAAGCAGGGACTTCTATCTGGACAAAATGGGAATGCCAGAGCTCTTTTGCAATGTGTTTTTTGCAAGAGCACAGGTGTCATGAAATCAAAGCCAACATGGGAAAGGAAAAGACTCCATCAATATCATCATCATCGGCCACGTGGATTTAGACAAGTCCACCACTACTGGACATATGATGTGTAAATGTGGTGGCGTCGACCAAAGGACCACTGAGTAATATAAGGAGGCTGCTGAGACAGGGAAGAGTTCCTTCAAGCAGGCCTGGGTCTTGGATAAACTGAAAGTCGGGTGTGAGCATGGAGTCACTATCAACATTGCCCTGGGGAAATCTGAGACCAGCAGGTAGCATGTGACTCTCATCGACACCCAAAACAGAGACTTCGTCACAAACATGGCTAAAGGCACGTCTCAGGTTGACTGTGCCACCCCAACTGTCACTGCTGGTGTGGGTGAATTTGAAGCTGGGATCTCCAAAAATGGACCCATGAGCATGCCCTTCTAGTTCACATGCTGGTGTGAAACAACTCATTGTTGGTGTCAACAAAATACACTCCACTGAGCTGCCCAACAGCAGAAGAGACATGAGGAAGTCTACGGAAGTCAGCAGCTACATTAAGAAAATCGGCTACAACCGCGCCAGGTATCTTTTGGGCTAATCTCTGGTTGGAATGGTGACAGCATGCTGAGCCAAGTACTCACATGCCTGGTTCAAGGGATGGAAGGCTGTTCACAGAGATGGCGATGCTGGTGGGACCACACTGTCTGAAGCTCAGGACTGCATCCTACCACCCACTCGCCCAGCCAACAGGCCTCTGCAGCTGCCCCTCCAGGATGTCTACAACACGGGTGGTGTCAGTACTGTCCCTGCAGGCTCAGTGGAGACCGGTGCTCTCAAACGTGGCATGGCAGTCACCTCTGCTCCACACCATGTCACAGCTAAATAATGTCTGTTGAATGCACCATGAAGCTTCGAGTAAAACTCTCCCTGGTAACAGTGTGGGCTTCAACATCAAGAATACATCTGCCCAAGATGTTCATCATGGCAACACTGCTGGTGAGAGAAAAATGACCCAGCCTTGGAAGAAGCTGGTTTCCCTGTGTGGGGGAATATCCTGAGCCATGCGGGCCAGGTCAGTACTGGCTATGCCCATACTGGATTGTCATACAGCTCATACCACTTGCAAGTCTGCTGAGCTGAGAGAAAAGACTGATCACCAGTCTGGCCAGAAGCTGGAAAAGGGCCCCAAATTCTTGAAATCTGGAGATGATGCCATTGTTCACATGGTTCCAGGCCAGCCCATGTATTTTGAGAGCTTCTCTAACTCTCCTCTCTGGGTCACTTTGCTGCTCATGATATGAGACAGAGTTATGCGGCGTCATCAAAGCAGTGGACAAAAAGGCTGGGGGAGCTGGCCAGGTCACAACGTCTGCCCAGAAATCTCACAAAGCTATCCATTTTAAAAAAAAAAAAAAAAGAAAAGAAATATTATCCATTACCCCTGCCACTCCCAGGCTTAATCGGAGGCAGAAGAGGGTCTCAGAACTGTTTCTCCAATTGGCCATTTACGTTTAATAGTGAAAGACTAATTAATAACAATGCACTATAAAACCTTCGGAAGGAAAGGACACTGTTTTTTGGACAATTTGTGTGTGGGAGGGGCAGTTTTAAATTACTAGTTTTTAAAATCAACACTTTAATGGAAATAACTTGACCAAAAATCTGTCACAGAACTTTGAGACTCATTAAAACAAAGACTAATTAGAAAAGAAAATGGAATGACAAGGACATGATTCACCCTCCTGCCTGAAACAGCCAGAGAGGACTAAATACACTACCTAAGGCACAGAACATGAGAGAGTGAGGCCAGTGGTCACCGGGCAGTGCAGATGTACCAGGTGAGCCCCACTTTTACTGCCGCGGTGCACTACCACGGGAGTGAGCCTGCAGGCCAGGGGGAGAAAGCCCAATGGTTCCCAGGTTCAGGGGAAGGAACTCAACATGCGAAGTCTGCACACACAGAGAGATGGGAGAGCAGTGAGCCCTGCGGAAGGCTGCACACTGTCAGCGCAGGTAGGTGCAAGACAGACAGAGCCGGGGAAAACAGGAAGAGAGCATTCCGGGACACGGTGGCTAACGCTGAAGGAGGCTGAGCTGAAAGGACTCTGCAATAATTATCAATTTGCACTCCACATTTCTTTCGTGGTTTTGTTTTTTTTCTTGTAATCTCTAAGGATAGTCTGAATTTTTGTAAATTTTTTGCTTGGATCAATCTTTCCAAAAGTTAATTTTAATCTTAAAAATGAAAGCTGTTTGCCAGGCATTGTGGCGCACTCCTGTAATCCCAGCACTGGGGAGGCTGAGGCAGGAGGATTGCTGTGAGTTTGAGACCAGCCTGGGCTACATAGTGAGTTCCAGGTCAGTCTCAACTACACAGTGAGATCCTGCCTCAAAAATAAAAAAGAAAGAAAGAAAGAAAGAAAGAAAGAAAGAAAGAAAGCAAGCAAGCAAGCAAGCAAGCAAGCTGTTCTACATTTTATGAGGAATAGCTTTAGTTTAACCCTCCTGCATAACACAATATAGGTTTAATATATGGATTAAAATTTCCATTATAAAATATGAAACCTCAGAAAGTACTCGATATAAAATTACTATAAAAGAAAAACCATTAAAACATTTGAAATCTTAAGTCTTCCTAAAGAATGTCTAAATTTTAAAATCAACATAGACTATATAACGTATCATACATAAAATAATAATGCTGGTGATGGAAATGGACACACACACACACACACACACAGAGGAGCAGAGGCCCAGTCATCCGTCCTTCCTCAACTAACTCATGGCCAGGTGGGAGGACTGCAAGAAGGGAGCAGGGATGAAGCTAACCCAACACTCTGCAAACAGCCAAGGCCTCAGTCTGAGCAGCAAATCCCAGGCTCCTGAACACCTCCACATCTTTTTTCTGTCAACTTCCTCCTCATATAATGTCTAACCCACAGCTCTGAAGCATACCTCCAAAAAGCCACACAAAATCCTGAATTCCCAATAATTACCAAGCAACCAGAAAGTGGTCACAAGGCTAAGAAGTCTTTAGACATTACCCAGAACATACAAAAAGGTTTCTTATAAAGACCAATTTCTTTCTACCTTAGCTTTCCTAGTAAAACATTCCATAAAAAAATGATGCTTAGGAGATGTGAAAAGATAAGGACAAGTTACTTGTCTTTATACACTGTGACAAAGGCCAGCAAAGTCTAGTTTAAATAAGGGACTTTCTGTAGAAGGTGGTAAGACTAGAATTTAAAAGGCCACACTCAAGAGTTTTCTAAATATATACATACATACATTATTGCCAAGCAATAGACAAGGGCCTATATAATTTGTTTTAAGCTTTTAACAACCTTAATTAATCTTTATCCAATGGCTCCATGTTTTCAATATTACATAAAACTGGGCTAGTCAGCAATTTTCTCTGAAAGATACTGAGCAACTTTGAAAACATAGGACTTGCAGAGAGATGCTCTCTACAGGACTGAAGGACTGAGGTCTCCCTGCAAAGCACAACTGGAACCCCCAACCCCAGACTTGGGAACCTAGAAAGCCGCAGACAGCTGGTCAGCAAAGTGAAAGTAGGGCCCCAGGTTCTCCTGTCTTGAAAAAGTGTAATTTAAAAAGCATTCACTTAAAAGCACTATGTAGGCTGATCACACCTACACAAACTAAAACAACAAATATTGGTATCATACTAGAAGTTCACAACTCATGGTAAAATCTAATCTTTCTGAGACATGAAATCATCAGACAGAAATTACCGACTCTTTCTGTACACACGTGTTCAACAAGCATTCACCCAAGGCCTACAGTAAGCATGCTCCGTTTAACAGGCATGGTTTTCTTTCCCTCAAAGAGCAAAGGATGAAAAGTCCACCTCTATCTCAAAAGCAGGCAAAACAAAACAAACTGACTGGCATTAGGGTTACCTAAGGAGTGAAAGTTCACAGGGAGCCTGGACCACTACTTGTTTTTGACAGTTTAGTGACTAAAATCTTCACACTTGAGAGCCCCTCCTTCCATATTCACAGCTAGTTTTTGATTTTTGAATATTACAAAATATACTTTCATTTAGCCCTATCACCACAAATTCCACTCATCCTAGTCTTAGGTTCCTATAATCTTTGGCCTGAAACAGAAAGGGCTCCAAGTTATAAACCTCTTTTCACCTCCTCAAATGACATCTTGCATTTCTGACAAGTTATATCTAAAAATATCTGATGATATTTCCCTAACTGAAACTTAGCTTCCTTCTCCATCCTCTAGGAATAAAGATTAAAATCCAGGATGCATATTAAGGTTATACTCTTAAGTGAAGTAAATAAGTCACATGTGTAAATACCGAATAGTTTCTCTGGTGTGAAAAACTATAATTGTAAAAAAGATCCTAATGGTATAATTGACAATGTGAAATAGGAAGAAAAGGGCTAAAGATGTAGGGGAAGGGGGAAGAGTAGGGGAAAGAAAATAAGGGAAAAGAAAAAATATGAGAAAATGAAAAAATGGAAATAAACTATTTGTAAATAGGGAAGGGAGGAGGGGGTGAAGAGGGCAGGGACAAGGGAAAAAAATGAGAACCAGGACCTGTCATATAAAGGTACAAGATCCCAATGATGAATGCAATTGTACTGTATACCTAAAATGTACCAATAAACTCAATGAGAGAGAAAAAAAAAGATTAAAATTCAGAAGCTGCTCTCCAAAGAGGCAAATCAGGGGCAAGGGGAGCTAGCGAGGCATAGCACAGAATCTTGCTCTCTATTTTCAATAAGAACAGATATAAAATTTTACTTGAAAAAGATGTAAAAGGAAGCAGTTCAAAGAGAAGAAGACAAATAGCTTTTGGAGCGTATTAGAAAGTGTTCAATTGTACTCATAATGCAAATTATAACAAGATAACATTTTCAACCAATTAGACTGGCAAGAATTAAAATTAAAATCTGATACTATACCATGTGGGAGGACAGAGGCAAAGAGGTGTTTACATACACCATACTGAGTAGGTACAGACAAGGAGGAGGCCTTTTTGGAAGGAAACTTGGTAATATTTATCAAAATTTAAAACACCTGGGCTCCTGACCCAGGTATTCCATTTGTAAGTGCATAATCCACAGAGGATACCCATGTGCACAACACTTGTTTCCAAGAGGAAGAGACCAGGTTCAGTCTAAGGGCTCACCAAGGGGACTCGCAGAACTGTGTGCCATCAGGACAAGAGCTGTAAGCCTGGTGCAACACCACAGGGAGATGTAAAGGCTGTGCCGACGTGGCACGATCTCCAAGCCACACTTCAAGTGGAGTATGCCGCCACGTGCGTTTCCAATGGCTCTCCCTGCCAAGATGGCAACAGAAACACACATGCACAACTGTCCATGTGAAGAAAAAATCTCTGAAAGAATATAAAAAACAACTAATAATACTTGACTAAGATAAAGAAGGTCTGAGCTCAGGGGTAAAAAGACATTTTTTAAACTATGAATCATTTCATAATCTGTAGTGTTTAACATGTTCGTGCATTATTTTTCAAAATAACATCTCATGTAACTTCTAAAAAGCAGAAAGGGAGAAGGTGTCCCATCTTTCTACCTCTCCTGGGAACTCCTCTAACCACCTTGCTCTTCCCTCCCTAAGTCTGCTTCCACCTGGAACCTGGCATCATCCGCCACCCACTGTTTCCTTTAAGCCATGATCATTCTTTAAGGCCTATAAGGCTCAAAACTCATACAGTGATCCCAAAGAATCAGAGTTGAATAAACCTCTGCAAAGCCCACAACATGTTTGTGACCTCACACTGTCTCCCTAAAGGCAAAGGCCCAATGGTACACGATCCATCCTTCCATCCCAACAGCAAGAGGGCTGCAAAAACAACAGGCATCTCAGGGGATGACCACACCCCCAGGGCCTGCCTGACAGCTTCATTTCTGCAGCGGACACCTGGGGAGACAGGCACAGGACAAATACGACGGTCCCACACTCACTTCCAGGCAAGAGCTGACAGCCACAGTGACATCTTCAGTAAGGCTCGAACTGTTCATCATTAACGTGACATCTACTGCACTTTTACTGGTTCTAACTCTCATGGGCCTTTATTTTCTTCCTCAATCTAAGCCAAGTGCTAAGGATCAGGGACAGAACTAGGATATTTACTCAAGAACACAAATATTTTGGTGGCTCACAAAAGATTCTCAAGGCTTACAAAAAGAAAAGAGGAACTTAGCAAGGATTAAATAATATCTAACGAAAGAATAACACATTTGGCAAATACAATTATTCATCTTATTAAAAAATATTTACCTACTCACTAAGGGATTTAGTTACTGCCACCTCACACATATTCCATGAAAGAAATCATTCTGACTTCTCTTTTAGCCAGTCTTAGAAGTCATGAAAATCCATAAAGTATGGAAGGTACCACAAAGACAGAACAACATTCAACTGCATATCATCTTATATCTTGAAAGAGTTAAATACTCTACTAAAAATATCCCCAACTTCTAGAACATAGGTAAAATGTTTGACTCCTAATTCTAAGAAAATTACTTAAATTACTAGTGATATCAAGGTGGTATGAGAAAAATATATGAAACTCAAAAGCTCTTTTCAGAAACTTGATTTCACTTTTTTCAATATAATATATGGCTAAGTGGAAAATGAAACAGGTAAAGTATTCTAAGTGAAATAAGTACACGAGTTCTTTAGGAAATGATTAAAGGTACATTTTATAAGGATTTTTTTTTTTTAATTAAGATGGCAAACTATTAGGATAGTTAATTTTTTAATTCTGTAATTTTAACTCTTTTTCATTAACTCAACAAAAAAGTAACCACACAACTCGGAAAGTTAGTATTTCTTAGCCTTCAAAGTGTTGTGAAAGCATTAAGCTATGCTAGGCTTTTATGCAAGCACACAGTCTATTTTTTTTTTTTTTCAATTTCAACTAACTTCTTTTCTAGTAAGACATCTAGAAGTTAAACTTTACTAGTTTGTTTATATTTTATTTCTATAAAATAAAACGTGGCCCATCATGAACTACTGATCTTAAGAGGATGAAGCCTAGCTCCATAAGCATATTTCCATCATTTCTTTGGGGAATTAATTTCAACACTTAAACTTACAATTGTTTTCAGGACAACTTGCAAACTTACAGTGTTAGTTGGATCTTCTTGCAAAATTCGATCATACAACTGTATAGCATCATCATACCTATTTAAAAAGAAAAAGAATCAAGACTCATTACCTTAAAAATGTAGTGATAAACAGTAAATACAGAAAAAGATTAAACTGGCAGGGCTTTAACCACATTCAAAACTGTTACTCAAATCTCCCCATCTCTACTTATCAGCAAATGTTTATAGTATTCTAATTTTAGAAAATTAATTTTAAGAAATAATTCATTAAAAAAAAACCACATTGTATCAAGTACTTATATAACTTTCTCAAAAAATATTGATTCAATTGGCCCTAAATACAAAGGGATAAATGAGCAACCCAGGTTGATAAGACAGACCAAGCACCAGCACCAGACTCACACAAGGCAGAAACTTGGACACTAGAGCCTGGAAGAGTAAATATCTGTGTATATAAGGGCTCAATGGAGAAAGTGGCAGGAAGATGGGTAATGGAGACAGATGAGACTCACTTCTTCTTGTATTCCTGAGTATGAGAAAAGTCTCAAATCACCAGAAATGCCAAACATTATGAGTGTGGTCAACACTCTTAATGCACAGGATGTACTGAATGGCATTCTCACTACCTAGCATCAGTGGTCCTATCCTACCAACACAAGCATACATCTATCCTCTGTTATTCACATTCCTCAACTACCTCCTTAGGTTTTGCAGTGAGATATCCATGATAGTATATCAAATGCAGTAGAGTTTTCCACTCAAACCTCCACCTTCATCATCCTGTTTGTGTTCTGTTTGGCTGACGACAACTAAACAGTCAACACAGAAAACCAAAAGCTGTATTTGATCATTTCCTTTTGCTTCTAAAATGTAACCCATAGCCCCTTTTGTATCTTTCTCCATTCCTCTCATCCATCCTATGTCTCTACACACTACAGTTTACAATGCTAGTGCAGCAATCGCGAAAGCCGTTTTCCTTCTGAAACTACTGTCTACACACCTTTGTTAAAATGTTCTTATGGACAAATTCAGGGGCTACTTTTCCTCACAGTCCTAGAATGGATTCCTGGTGCCTTTAGTTGAAATTCCTCAGCAGGGCATATGAGATCTTACACAATCTAGTACTCTAGGCATCCAGTTGCAATCCTAGCCAAAACCCTGTCACACTTTAAAATCCAGCCACAGTGAACTCTTAATTCTCCTGGAGTTCCACGGAGGTGTTACAGAAGTTACTACTGAAGAGGAAGGAGCAGGGCCAGCAGGGACCTAATCACACTCCAAAGAGAACAGACCATGTTTTCTTGGAAATGGGGCCCTGTTTTTTAACAAGGTTGAAAACTACTAGGCTAGAAGGTGGCACTTTCTATTTATTTTGTTTTGAATGTGTGTCTGTGTATATTTCCTAAAACAATACTAAGAAGTTGGCAAAATCCTTATTTCAAAGGATTGAAGCTGAAAGGGCTTAAAAGAAGTTACATAATTTGTCTAGCATTTTCAAAAGCTAGAAAATGCTAGAACTAGGATTTGAAGCCAGTTCTTACTCCAAAGCATGATTTAATTTCACTGGGTCAGAGATGGCAGATGGAGCACACTTCCTGTCAAATCTTATTTCCTGGGAGTAAGTGGCAAGATCTGTGCTGAAAAGCACTCTGACAACTATTTTAGAATTAAGCCACGAAAGATCATGCACAATTACTGATGCATTCTGGTGTCAGTATTTGCCATTTTTAAAATAAAACCACACTGTTCACAAGATTTGATTACCGTTCCATGGCTTCAAATCTCATGCCTGTTAATCGCTTGACTCTATGGCTGCCAGGAAACTGCCTTCTTAACTCCTGAAGACAAAACTGAAAAATAATTGGCAAAAATAGAGTTAAGGACTAGTCATTACATTACATAGCCTAAATGGGCATAAAGAATGGTCTATATGGTTTTTTACTGTGCCCTAAGGTTACTAATAAGTCCCATTTACTGTTTTTGATGGTTTTCATCTTTTGTTTTGCTTTTTGAGGGTTTTGTTTTTGTTTTTGTTTTTCCCGTGGTTGGGACTGAATCTGGGCCTTGTGCATGTCAGGGAAGTTTTCTGCCACTGAGCTGTACTCTACTTTCCACTACTGTTAATAGTGCATTCAAAACTTGTCATGGAAAACATTCAATACAAGTTATATGCTAGCTCTTAAGTACCTATATATATTCCATAAAAAGCAAAGTGAATAGAAAACGCAATACCCACCAATGCCAAGTCATCCCGACCATAATCTAGGGCTGCAATCATGACCTGCTCATATATGATCCAAACTAGATAAGGAAAGAGGGGAAAGAACTGAATTTAACATTAAAAAAAATCCCCCAAACAGAAATTAATAAATCTTGTTTTCTGACATTTTAGAGAACAGTACTTATAAATGAAAAAAATGATGTATGACTTCTGGAATTAAAGAAAAAAAGTATACTTACAGCTCTTAGAGATATAAAATACTTTAATGTCTTACACGGTAAAAATCTCCAATTAACACCTTTATTAGTCTAAAAATCTCTTTATAAAATACATTTTGGCCAGATCAGAATGTCTTTATGAAACACACTTTGGCAAGACCTTTGGCAGCCTTGTGAGCTTTAAAACAAAAATACCTCTTTGATAGCTTCACTACAAACAATTATAAATTCTCCTCAAAATAAAAGTTATCATTAAATTTCCTGAGACAAAAATCACAATGATTTGACCAATAGAAAAAACATAAATGAAGATAGTTTAAAAAAAAAAAATCAATGAACCCTAAATGAGACATGTGTTGAACCTGAATGTAATACATTAGCTGAGGAACATACTATCATCTCCAAGCTTAGAGGCATACTCATTAATCAATTCTTCTCCAACTTCCACAATTTGCTCACTATTTCTTGAGTTTTCTTCTCTCCATTTTCTCATTTTATCTCTCATTTCTGAAAAAAATTTAAAATACAAGTTATTTTCATACATGGACACTTAAACACACAAATGACAAATGTCAAAAAATGGCCACACATAAACTTCTGGTTAGTGAGTTTATTTATATAGTCGATTTCATTTTGTAACATAATATTCTGACAAAATTGATAAAACAGAAAATCTACAGAACAAGTGCAACATACCCTTTAGGAGACAGAAACGGCATCCATCTAGTATCCAACTGTCCTGAAAAGCAGTGCAATGCACAGTCTGCAACAGACCTCATGCCCCTTAAGCAGTGACAGCTCTTGACTTTCTTTTTTTGTTTTGGGAGCGTATAGGCTATTTTTAGTTTGATAAAAGCTAGGGATTGTTTTGCCAGAATAATCCATAAGATCCTACTCCAATATATCAAAGTATTCAAAGTGTTCCTAAAGTTCACTCACTGATCCAAGAACATAACATTTTTATAATCAGAATGTCATGTTTAGGCCATCAGCACTAAAGGGATTCATCACAAACTTCCTTCATGATAGTGTGCTATGCAAAGAAAGAAAAAGCAAAAGAATTAAAGGAAATCTTTTTGATTATATGGAAACAAACAAGGAATAAACTGAGTAATGTAAAATAAGGTCATGAGCATGGACAACTTAAATCAATTAAATTGATTTAAGAAGAGGGACCTGTAGAAATTTTAAGGAACGCACTGCTCAGGACTGAAACCATTTCACACAGTGCACATGCTGGGAGTCTTAATCCCCAATGTGACCACACTGATATATCAGGACAGAGCTTCAAGAGACTTGTTCTACTCCACCACTGCAAGAGGAGGATGTACCACAAGAGGGTCAGTCAGGCCACAAATGGGTTCCTGGAAACAGGAGCTCAGCCTCTTTCCGTCTCCCCTCAACCCATTCTGCCTTCCAAGATGGGATGACACAGCCAGAAGGTCTCCACCAGATGTAGCCCCAACTCTGGGCCTCCAGCCTCCAGAACCAGAAGCCAAATAACTGTTCATTAAAGGATACACAGCTTGAGATATTGTGTTTTAGCAGCAAAAATGGGCTACAAAAAGAACTAACAATAATACAAAGTAAATCCTTTAAAAATAGCTAAGCCAGTCTTCTCTTTCATGGTGTTATAGACTGAATTGTCTAGGTCTCCTTTCAAACACCTATTTTGAATTCCCTAGCCTACAGAAATTTCTGTTGCTTAAGATTGAAGTTTATAGTTTATTTGTTATGGTGACATGAACTGAGACACACAGTTAAGATAGGATTAACTGTCCAACTCCCCACATCCATGCTGTCTTATTTTCATCCATCTGAAAATCTTGAAGTACCACCTTCATTCTTCTAGCTGAATTAAAAATTTGTTGAACAGATGAGTTTAATGAACTAGGAGTCTAAAAAAATCTGTAAGAGATTTTCACTACTTTTCTATGTATTGAGTTTCTAGTTTGAAGCCTACAAGAGAAAAATCTGTAAGATGAAATAGATTCTGAATGACAAAAATGACCTAGAATTTGTAAAAAATCATTACAAATTAGCCACTTATCAATCCAATTATTTAAATATAGCATGACAAAAAATTGCATATTTTTAATATTTTTATAAGATAAAATAACAGGAAATATAAAAACAATCATCTTATCAAATGTATTCAATGCAAGAATTGACTTGAAATGACATCTGCCTGAGCAACACTAGGAATAGACAATGCATAAACAAACAGGCTGTTTATGGGTAAGTGGTTAATATACAGCTAATTTCTTCTTGTGAAATCTAGACATGTTTGGTTCTCACTTCCCACTGAGTACCCTGAACTAAATCAAAGGGTGAAGAGGAGTTCAAAAAGACAAGTAAGAGGGCCGGGAATTTAGCCCAGTGGTTCGCTGCCTGTCTCACTAGGCAAGTAAGAAAGTAAATTATTCTACCAGAAAGAACTCCTGGTAACTCAAAATTTAAGAAACAGCAGGACAAAAAACTTCAAAGAAGTAAGAATACATTTCTTAGATGCCTTGTATTTCATAATAATGAATCTTAAGTTTGTTTTCAAAGGTGTAGAAGAACAAAAATTTTGGAGCAAAAAAAAAGCAACACGATTAGAACTATACACTAGAAAAATCAGTGGGGCAAACAAAAATCCACAAGATGAATTGGAAAGGATAAAAGCTAAATGAAAAGCAACCAGTCATGGAGCACATAAAATGGGTACTAATGAATCTAAATTTTACATGAGCACAAACAACTTACTGTACATGGGCCTAATTTTCCAAATTTCCCGCACCTTTGAATGGAGATGAGTACTGCCATCTGTAGTTCTGTGTGCGCAGTGGGGATTAGCAGGACTAGCTGCATAAGGACTCCACCTGCCACACCCACTGCCAGCTGCAGCTGGGCGTACTAGAACCGCCCTGCTCTCCACAGCTCCCCAGGTGCTAGAGAGAAAAAGCCACCAGAGGAGACTTTGACACAGCCAGTGCCAGCACTGTACCTGACATTCCTGATGAAATGACTCCTGTCCTACCCACTTTCCAAGTCTCACACTTCTGACCCAAATGGGGATCTACCTGATCTCACTGCTACCCAGGACCACTGTCTCCAATTAACTGCACTCTGTGCAGCCCTGGATCTGCTGTGGTTTGTGGTCCTAGGGGGAGCGGGCTGCTTAAGCATAATCCACCACAGTGGATAATCCCAAGTGAGTGAAACACCGGACTGACGCAACAGCAAGAGGTTCAACTAATGGAAGAAATTAGGTACAAAAATCACATGTGAGCTATCTGAAAAAGCAGATGGGAAAGACTGAAAGGTTAGGCAGGTATAACAGCATAGTCTCCACTAAGAGTGCTACACAGCATTCACATTCTCACACACACACACACACACACACACACAGAAGAAAGCTAAAAGCAGCAGCAAATGGCCCTGGATGGACTCCCCAGCAGGAGACCCTCCACGTGCCAACAGGGGACAGGCACCCACGGGGAAGCATGAACACGGGTCTGGATAAGAAGGGTTCTGCTTCTCCAAGCACCCAAATCAGGCAACCAGCAGGAAGGAGGCTGAACTGACAGCCACTACAGAGCCTCTGAACTCCCACAATGACCACGCAAAACCCTTCCGGTGTAAGATTCCAAACTGAGGTGAGTCAAATCAAAACTCAACAACCCTGGCCAAGAAATCTCAGGTTAGCAAGATGCTATGCAAGAACCACAGAAAAGGGAGCTCTCTGGGTTTAAAACACAACTAAACCCCACACCTGCTATAAAATTTCAGGAAGGCTAGTTTCACATAAAACACAGAAAAGTGTCCAGGACAAACATCTCATTTACCCAACTGGAGTTTTCCATCTGTTTCCTCCTCCTTGTTCACAGCCATGGTGTATCATGGGAAAACCCTGTTTCGAAGACATTCCCTTTCATCTACCGATACAGCCTATGCCTCTCTCCCAGGGAATTAACACATACTCATACATCATTTCTGACATATGCTAGAAACATAGAGATGAAAAACAATAATCCCTGTGACAGAAAAACTTTAATCTGAAAAATCATCCAAAGGATTCAAGATTTTCACTTCGTTTCACATTAGTTTCCTCTGGGTTTTTTTCTTCTTCCCAGACAGCAGCCATGGTATGACGTGGTGGTTAAAAGGAAAAAGGCCATCCTCAAATTGCTCAGGCTCCAATGCTGGCTCTGATGCTTCCTAGCTGTGTGGCAGCAGCTAAGTGAATAACTTTGCAAATTCGGGTTCTCACACACAGCAGTGCACACCTTCAATCCCATTACACCAGGATGCCAAGGCAGGAGGACGGTAAGTTCCAACCCAGCCTGGACAACTAAGTGACTGAGTGAGACTGTATCTCAAAATAAAAAATTTAAAAAGGGCTGGGGATTTAGCTCAGTGAAAAGGCTCCAGGTTCAACCCCCAGAGCTACACAAACACACACACACACACACACACAAAAGGAAATAAAATACATCTGCATTATATGGTTACTGTGAGCATTATGAGTTAATCATGTATTGAAGACAGCAGCTGGCACATAAGTCTCCCCAAAAATTTAGCTATTAGTATTTTACCATTTTCATGCACACTGTTAATTCCCTTTGGTTTCTGAACCAAGAAGGGCGGAAGTTTCTCCCTAAGTCAGGTGCTGTGGATTACGGAAATACACTGTTTTAGAAAAGAGAACACAGTGGTGCCTCAGTTTACAAACTTAATTTGTTTCACACTTTTGGGGAAGATGTCTGCATTTGTGTGGGAAAGACGGCTGTGGTCATGCTTGTCACTTGATGTGGAGAGTTTGTGAAGAGAAGCAAAATTTTGTCAAATACTCTTGTTTGTAAACTGAACTGTTTGCAAACAGAAGTACTCATGAACTGAGGCATTACTGTACATTTTTAAGCATAATTTATGAGGACAGATCTATATGTTATAGGGTAAGCAGGAAGTATCTTACTAGTGGGCAGAGATAAAATGTGCCATCCGTCTAGGTCAGTGGTGGTGAACCTATGGCATGCATTCTGCAGCAAGCTACCTGTATCACTAAAAGCTCTAAAAGGCTCAAGACCATCACTGGTCCCAGGTATAAAGGAACAAATAGTAGCCATGGTTAAGTTGGATACAGTAGGCAGGAGGACAATGCAGAGTTCAGTTTTTAATTTTACTGTGGAACATCCAGGAGATGTGTCCTGCAGATAAATTTGAACAAGGATCTCCAGTTTGGAAACAAAATCTGAGTCTATTCTATGAAATACATATGGGATCAGGCCTGTCTTGTTCAACACTGTATCCTCAAGAACTGGAATAGTACCTAGAGCAAAGTACCCCACTGTGCAATTTAGCATACAGGCTAATATTTAAACATGAATGTGGATGAAATTGAAAAGATACTTGACCTTTTTTAGACCTCTTTGAAGCTGATAAAATATTTGAATCATCTTTTCCCTTAAATATGCACTTAATTTTGCCCATTAATTTCATACATCACATAACATGCCTGAGTAAGTCAGAAATCTACTTAGTCTCAGGTTGAACAATTGTTGGTAATATATTGAGAGGCAAAGAAACCATACAAAAGTGTTGGTAGCCATTCTACATAATTTTAGGGGAAAAATCATTTCACAATTAAATTATGATTAGGACTGTCTAAGGCCTAGTCTTCTTGCTTGTGGGCTGGCTATGTCATAGGGAAACCTAACTCCATTTTGCCTCTGGTCATAGCTGAGGCCTCAATACTCTGATGATGCTGTGATACTCAGCTGAAGATATCCTGGTTCTTGGAAAATGAGTAGTAATACAAAAAGAGACCGTTTTCACCTGGGGAGGAACAAATTCCTTATCATCTTAACTCATCCCACCTACTGTTGTAAGAATGTTTTGCTCATCTCATCGTCCTCATCAGCACAAGATCCTCATCATCACAGGATTACCACCACCCTCCGAGTCATCCGATATAGTCTCCGATTATAAGATCTTCGTCAATTTAGGATTATCGCTGCCTCTGAGTAGTCTGGTATTCCCTGTGGACCTAATAAATAGTGGCAAGCTCCAAGACTCTTTGTCTTTTGCCCACTCTGAGGTACTGACCTCCTGGACCCCAAATAATTTGAAATTATTCAAGTCTGTATTGCCTTTTTTCTTTTGCCCTTGAGGTACCCTTCTCTAGGCAGTCAGTGGATTGATCCCCCTATGATACAAAAGAATTATACAGAAATATGAAGAGCAAATGGATGTAAAGAACTCAGCAAAGAAGAGAACCTGAAAGAATGTCATTAAGACACCAAAGAAAGAACTTTTCCTACAGGGAGTAACCTACAACAAATTAGCACAGATTTATAAAACAACCAGTAATGTTGGCTTGAGGTTTTCCGAGAGGCTTTAAAGAGGAAGTAGGAGACAGTAAACAAATTGTGATAGCCTGAGGAACTGAAAAAAAGTTGGGCCAATAAGTAAAAGCAAAATTCTCCCAAATACTATGTTTTATTTTTTAAATAGTGCCTGTTATATGTCAAGCATTGTAGTAGGCATTCTACCCACATCCCACCTAAATACATATTCTTAAAAAACTCAACTACTCTATTTTTTGTTTTTGTTTTTGGTACCGGGGGTCAAACTCAGGACCTTGACTACTCTTTGTATAACTCTAAACTCTCTTTCCTACCTCCACACTTCTAATCTACATGACAGTTTTTCAATTGGCTAAATAAATAAACATCTATTTTACTATTTCTATAGAGCCTGTCAGAGACTTGGAGAGTGTCAGACTTACTAGATAGGACTCTAGTATGTGATGAACTTTCCTATTTCAAGAATACTAGCACTCTTTGAAATAATCATTTCATGACCCTATTCAGTGGAATCCTTAAGGACACAGCTCTGACACTGCGCCTCCCCAATCTTAAATGCAACACCAGTCCTCCTGTTCCACTCTTACACCCTAAACTCCTCACAAGTCACTGACATGAGAATCTAGAATACTCTTAAAAGTTTCTTAAAATGGAATTTTAATTCTAGAAAGGTCTAAATATTTTAAAAATAAGCAAACTATTCTGAGTTATCCAAGTTTACCTAAACGACTAAACTAGAAAACTGAAGCTAGAAAAATGATTCAGAGTTACAACCTTTTTCTGACAATCTGCTAATGTTTACTATGAATTCCATTAACAGTTCATTCAGTTCCTCCTGTGTATCAGGCACCAGTGGTGTGACGTGAACAAAACAGACCTTGTCCCTGTCACTCCGGGAGGGACAAAATTACAATGTGATTGCATAGCGCTTCAGTAGCATGGGAACAGAAATCAGGGGCTTGGAATTGATTTTGTTTGGATTTTTTAAAAAATTATTTTCTTTTCTTTTAAATTTTGGTGAAGGGATAGGGAAGGGATGGTGGGGAGGACAACTCTGAGGAATGGTGAAGTGTAATGGGGGCAGAGTGAGACCAAAGGGAACAGCAACGCAGGGGAAGGGACAGCATGTGCCCAGAGTACAACGAGGCAGCAGCATGGACACTTGCAGAATGAAAAGGCCAGAACAGTCAGCGAGAGAGTGCAAGGAGACAGCTCAGGTTCTACTGGAGAACAGCCGAAGAGCTAGATCAGACAAAGCAGAGACCTAACCTTCTACCTAGCACTCACCAGTTAACCACACACTTCAAAAGATTTTCTCTTTTGCTTCTCCGTAAAGTTATGAAGTAGTCATTATTATTCCAAACCTAATTACTTCCTCTTCTTTAGAATACCCACAAGGTAAAATGTAAGCCACCTAAGTAAATCACCTGGTCAGCTGCCAGTTACTCACTTAACAGTGCTACTGTCACCTAGAAAAGATACACTAAACCTTCCCTTTCAGAACGCTACTTTTTTGTTGTTGTTGTTTTGTTTTTGTTTTTTGAGACAGGGTCTCACTACGTAGTTGAGACTGACTTGGAGCTCACTATGTAGCCCAGGCTGGTCTCGAACTCACAGTGATCCTCCTACCTCAGCCTCCCGAGTGCTAGCAGAATGCTACTTTTAAAAGGTGAAAAGCTTTTCAAAAGCTTTAAAAAGAATTACCATGTGTCTACCTACCTTCCTGCTGATGACATATACTCTGACACAGCCTTTAAAACTGTGGGTTGTTTGTTTGTCTAGTGAAGAACTAGACTGCGACCGGGGAATGTATCTTATTTAACTTGATACATAAATGATTTAGCACTAAGCACTTAACACTCCTGTTTAACAAAACAGTTCCTCCAACAAAAGCAGAAATAGTAGTGTGCGTGGCTCGCTAGAGGCCAAAAAGACAATATACTATCAAACTCAGTTTAAGTGAAAAAGAATTTCGTCTCCTATATGCTTGCAAGTTTATAATACTGTTCATATTTGATTTATTCACGAAAAAATTGTAACTACAATTTTTAGTATACATAGTACCAGGCTGTTATTTATAAGCATCCCAGCAAGGCATTCATTGAACACATCAGCTAATGAAGTTTACTGCCCTGTGCTAAAGGCTGGGAACCTGGATTTCAAGAACACGAATTTCAAGCTTCACTGAAACTGAAGTTCCTTCGCGCAGACACGGAAGTTTTTTAGAAGGGAAATGTTTCTCCTACAGAACAGGTCCAGGCTTTGGCAGTTCCTAGATCTAAAGAACACAGTCCGTCTGAGCCAAGCACAGAGGGGAAAGACCCTCGGGTGAGAAGTGTCCCTCCCAGAAAGGAAGCCGTGGGGACTCTGGAGGCCGGGTGC
>NW_022900917.1:488494-488986 GCF_012274545.1 Fukomys damarensis
CCAGGCCAGGCCTGCGGGCGAGGCGGCCTCCGGAGCCGCAGACACCGGGCCGGGATTGGGAGGCCTCCGACTCCACGCCAGCTCGGCCAGCTCTCGGGTTTCAGGGCGGAACACAGCCGGCAGAGCCCAGCCGAAGGTACCGGGCCTTCAGAGGTATTTCCAGGGCTCAGTCCTTTCGCACCCACCCGCTCGCCCGAGGTTACCTTCCCAAGTGACATCGTAGAGTTCTGAGACCTTCGCCATCTTCCTGGAACCCGCAGGCACTGCGCTGAGGGGTGGTCACGTGACATGAAGCTGGGCAAGGCCAATGACGAAGTAGCTCCTTATTGGTCAAATGGGCGGGGGCGGTGTCCGCCTCACACGTGCACGGGGCTAAACGCTGAGGATTCGGGAAGGAGGCGGAGCCGAGGGGCGGAACCGACAGGGGCTGGGCGGAGAGGTGGGCGGAGCCTAACTGAGGAAGGCGGGAGGCGGTAGGGGAAGGACCCCGCG
>NW_022900917.1:489340-491008 GCF_012274545.1 Fukomys damarensis
TAACGCGCTCGTGCGCGCCCGCCGCGGCCCCGGAGCTGGGGAGACTGCGGACCGGGCCGAGGCAGTCTCCCTCAGCCTGCACCTGCTTCCCGCTGCACCACCGGCCTAGAACGCAGCCTGGCCCAAAGCTGAGCTGCAGCGGACACAGGCCACACCGCGGACGTAGTGCTCGGAGACCGACTACCGCAGCGGGGACTGTGCGGCCTGCGCAGGGAGTAGGACTAGACCAGGGTCGGCGAACAGAACCCTTGCCGAGCCGAGAGCAGCCGCCAGCCCCCTTCCCCGAGGTCTGCTGAGAGCACGCACGGGCCTGCACCTTCCACACGCGAGGACCCGGGGTCTTCACACCGCGGTCACTGTGCCCTTCAGCTGAAAACCAAGCAGCACCGTGCCCAATACCCCTGTTGCCCCCAAACTAGAGTTAAGTGAAACGAGCCAGGCTCACAAGCTTAAATACCTCCTGGCCTTTCCTATGAGAGGAAACGAGAAGATAGATAACTAGAAGCAGGAGACAGATCTTTCTCAGATGGGACCGAGAGACGGAGGGGAGGGGACGGGATGAAAAGGGACTAAGATGTGCTATGCCCATGTACTATCTCCTCACAAGGAACATAAACACTATGGACTGCAAACACTAATAATTCATTTAAGTACAAAAAGAGACAATTATCTGCCACCTGCTACAGGAAAGGCATGTAAGAACTAGTGAATTTACAGAGTTAGATTCTGATTCAGCTACATTCCAGACTAAACATGACTTTTAAAAAGAAAAATCCTTCATTTAAAAACTACTCTATTCAGAAACCCACACGATCTCCTAATGCAGCCAAGAAACAGTGCGATGCAGTAAGGAGAGTGACACTCAGATTCCGATCCAGGCCCACCCCTTAGGGACTTGGGTGCCTTCCTACATGTAGCTGCCCGAGGTTTAAAAAAGCTGAGCATAAATGTGTAAAATAAAAATACGTACCCAAGCCATTGTCAAGATCAAGTCACTACCGCCCAAGGGCTGGGTACCCGTTACGGAGGGCCCTGTCCTGTATCTGTGACTCTGCGCTGCTGAGGTTCTGCCTGGTGTGGCTCCAATATGCACCTCAGTTACATCCAAGAACAGCCGATTCCTGCCGCCCTCCCAGCTCCCTTGTTCTTTCCCCTCATTTGTTGAAAGCATTTACATGTAGCACAAGCTAAAATTGTAAGTGACCGTGGTTCCCTTCTGTCCCGCTCATACTACACTCAGCAAATTCCATGTTTCACCCCAGACATTCCCTAAAACCATCTGCTTCTTTTTGTCTTCATTGTTTCTACCTTAATGTAAGCCACACCGTCTGTCGCATAAAAGGTCTTCTCACCAACTTTGGTTCCTTCTTGCAGCTGCACTGGTCTTTTAAAAAATCAGACCATACAAATCCTTTGCTTATAGCCCTCAAATGACCTCTGTGACAATAAAAATATGCTGGGGCTTTTTGTCATGGTTACAGGTCCTCAGTCTGGTCGTGTGCACCTCTCTATCTTTGCCACTCTCTGATGTCCAGTTCTCTAACCTGTGAACTCCCGCCTGCCTGGACTTGGTATCTGCCCACTGTTCCCCCCTGGGCATTCAGTGACATCTTGCTTTTGCCATACCTCAACTTGAAATATATCACATATATATACATATATATATAT
>NW_022900917.1:491073-517533 GCF_012274545.1 Fukomys damarensis
ACGTATATATATATATGTATATATATACGGGGGGGGGCTTTTCTGACGATCCAATAAAAAAGAACAATCTCTAGTTAATGCCTGTCTCGGTCACTGTCTCATCACTGAGACACAATGCCCAACAATGACAACTTGAAAGCAGAGATTTATTTTGGCTCACAGTTTGTAGAGGTCTCAGTCCACAGCTGGCTGACTCCAAGGCAGGGCAGCATAGCCGAGGAGAAGTTTCTCATGCCAAGGCAAACAGGAAGCAGAGAGCGGATCAAGAGAGGAGGAGGGAGACAGATGCTTCTGGGCCACACCCCCAGGGACTACCTCTCCCAATACCACATTTAGCTGTAAACTCATCAGTGGAGGAACCCATGAGGAGTATCTCACCCTGTGATCTAATCCCCTCCCCAGAGCTGCAAGTATGAGTTTAGGAGGCTCTGAGAGAATATCCAGACAGAAACCATAACGATGCCCAGCCTCATCCTAACACCACTACCTGATATTTTTCTTGTTTACTGGCTCATTTTCTGTACTTTTCAAAAATAAAAGCTATTTGAGGATACAGACCTTGTCCAAAGAGAGTGACTTCATTTCACAGATAGGATAGGACAGACTTGTGATGTTTCAGACCAATACTTTTCAACTCCTGCCTACAGCTCTTAAGGAAGGTACCTCACATCGTCACGCAGTATGGGGACAGACACATGAAGTGGAAAATTTGCAGGCCACCTTTGCTTTGTGGTCCTCTATGTTTTCTATTCTAATTTCATTCATTCCATTTTATTTTCAAAAAATACTAGTGTGATGCACTAACAGGATCATGAGCCATAATTTAAAATATACTAAAGAATGGTTTACATATTTCCTAATCTGGGGTTAGGCATTGACAGCATACCAATCAGTGATCAAGACAGACAAGATCCCTCCTTTCTTGGAGTTCACCTTCTCATAGGAAGGCAGATAGCAAGTCAACTGAAATTGTAATTCTACATGGTGCTAGGTTCTCTGGAGAAAAATATATCAGAGAAAGAACTGAAGATCCACCATACATACGGGGTAAGGAGAGTCTTGCAGGCAAGGAAATCTACTCAAGCAGGCCTCTTTGAGAACCTGACATGTCAGACTTTTAGCCATTTAATTACTGACAAGTCCTTTCCAGTGTGTCATTGATGAAATAAACTGGAGGTCTTCTTCCATCTGTGTAATGAGTTTGAATGTGTCATCTCATTTCAACAAACTTCAGTTCTGTCATTGGTGTGTAGAGGGAAGGAGACACTCTTGATTTGAGAAAGAAAAATGAGCCTGACTCTAGTCCACAGGAAAGTGATTGATGTTTTCAGTAGCCTCTTTGGCCCCTTCAATTTCACCCAAAGTCAACCTCAGTTTTCTCCAACTATGGTGGTGTGGTGTGCCTTTATCACAGAGATTTTCTTCACCTGTCCAGTGGGCTTCAATTTTCATCTAGAAGCCTCAGAGAGACCTTCTTTCTCTTGTTGGGGGGTGGGGGTGGGCATGGACACTGCTGTTTTGGAGCCTCCTCTGCTGCACTGGGCCGAAGGGGTGGACCTACCAGAGGGTCTCTCCTCTTTAGATTATTTATACTTTGGGTTTCTCATATAAGAGAAACCATGCGATATTTGTGCTGTGTGCCTGATTTATTTGATCTAACATTATGGTCTCTCGTGCATCCATTTTCCTACTAGTGATTCAAATTTATCCTTCTTTAATGCTTTTTAACCACTCTTGGCTAAAATTAGCTTAATGTCCAGCCGCCACCTGTGGTGCTAAGTCCCGTCTTTCAGATCAGAAACCCTATCCCTTCTCCACACAGGAAGATTAGTCAACCTTACTTGGGAGGAAGACTGTTTTCTGACAAAATGTCTCTAAGAAGCTTACTCACCCCTAAATACACCCTTCCAACCCACTGATGTATCTCCACCTCACTCCTGAGGAAGCAGCATAGTCACAAGATTTTTAATTTTATGTAAAATAATTTTAAATGTTTACCTAAAATTATTGTAAAACTCTAAAGAACAATACAGATCTACTTCAAAAACTACCAGTTAGTTCAAAGTGAAATTATTTCAGCAGTGTGATATTATAATTTCCTTCTGTCCATTCCATATTTATTTTGAATCTGTAAATATTGAGCTCCAGCATTTGTCCTTTGCAGGGGTTGTGATATTGTTCTAACAATATCAATATTATGAAATTTTAAAATCTAAGCTAATCGAATCATGCAAAAAATTATACAATCACAAATTAAGAACCATTCTGCAAAACAGCGGCCCGTGGAGATGTTTAGGGGATGGGGAGAGATGGGAGGGAGCACATGGAGCGGAGGTAAAAAGGATCACAGTGCCACACAGGAGTGTACCAGTTCCCCATGATGAAAGTAGTTATAGGTATCATGAAGATATTCTAATGAGAAAGCAGGTTATACATTCCAGCTGTGTGTAAGAAAACAACTACAGCACACTATTTATTGAGCCCTACCTACTTTCCTCAAATGTAAAATGAGCAGGAGAATACTTGCTGATTATAACAGGGAACAGGATTATGAGGCATAAACACAAAATGCCACAATCTGGCATAAAAATTTCTTTCTGCAGTACTGGGAATTGAACCCAGGGCCTTCCCATGGAGCTACATCCCCAGCCTTTTTAAAAAAATTTGTGATAGGTCTCATCTCATTAAGTTGCCCAGGCTGGGCTTGAACTTGCAACCCTCCTGCCTCTGCCTCCCAGAGAGCTGGGATTACAGGCCTGGCTACAATACTGTAAATACTATGTACTAGTTATTAAGCACTTACTATGTACTAGGAATTGTACAAATTGCTCTTTCTGGACTATTTTATTTCATTTTAACACCAACCTCACTTTCTAAGTGAGGGAAATTGGAGGCTAAGTAACCTTTTCAGCACTGTGATGCACTCCTTCATGTAACAGGCTTTTCTGAACTACTGACCATGTCACTGGTCCTCCAGGAGTGGTGTTAGAACCATAAAGGGCTTATTGGGAGCCCTCCACGTGAAAGCAAAAAAGGAGAGAAATCAGGATTGGCCAAGGAGAACTTTCCAATGGTGGCAAACCTGTTAAAGCTTTCAGTGATACAAACAGCACGCTGTGGTACACATGCATAGGTTCGCCACCACTGCTTCAGGCCATGACGTATATTTGACACCTGTAAAAGAAAGGTATGGGATGGGTGGGAGGAAGCTTGGTCAGGAGGAGCCACAGGGCCCACCTGGATCTCTCAGTTGTCACCAGCCCAAGGAGATGCACCTGAGAAAAGACTGCTCCCTGGAGGCAGCATCTGGACCAGGGGCAGGAACTGCCCAATCTCACTGGCTGTCACTAGTGACTTTATTGTGCAGCCACCTGGCTCTAGAGCTATAAAAATCTGGACATTTTAACTGCTGCAGTCTGTGATGGCCTGAGGTTCTCATTCGCAGGGATATGGAGCAACATGTGTAAGACTGTCGCTTCTCCATTGCTACCATTTCTCTCTGGTGGGTGTGCACACCTCCACTTAGGGGAAGGGTTATTGCTGTGAAGCAGGGTATCTGCGGGCTTCTGAAGTTCAAGATAAACTTGGGAGTCCCTGGGTGATTTACATACAGAAATGACTCCTGAACTCCAGGGTCCTTTTCTCGTAAATGATAACTTCAGAAATGGTTTGGTTGCCTTATGTTTAAGACATGGCAGACTATTGTATATATGCTATCTCTGGTGGCATGACAGTTTGGTTTTTATGAGTAATAATCAAGTGCCTATCACCCAGCAGGAGTTCAGGTGCTCTTTGTCCCTGTCCCATGAAAAGCTGCTGTGTCCCAATGGTTAGTCCACATTTCCACAGTGGGGCACAGTCATCAAATGGCACTGATTCCGCAGTCCAGGAAGAAAGCCACCAATATTCATTTAAGAAGTGATCAAAAAGGGAAAGTTCTCTGACTTTGGATGTCCAGGGTTAGACACAAATCAAGAATTATTCATTCTTTTCTTGGGTGAAGATTAATGCTACTATTAATATAAATTCCATGACCATCAGTAAATTATCTAGAACCTCATATTCCTTCTTCCTCTTTTCACTTGCATGCTGAATATAACCAAGTAATTTAGTATTTTTTAAAGTGTCATTCCAAGAATAACACAACTCTAAAACTGGGCATTATTTCTAAAATTCTAGAGCTCAAGATCTCCATGAAGTACGAGAAAATTCAGACAAAATTGCACTCAGAATGCCCCTTAGTAATTAATTCAATGGCAAGCGGCCATATGGTCATTGATGGCTGCTTGCTAATAAACTAAGCAAGCTAAACTTTATCAGTTTTCCCTAATAATGTGTCATTGATTGCAGACATGGAACTTGAGCACTACATAAATCCCAGAGCCTCACGGTCACCACTTGGACCCCTTCTTAAGGCCGAGGCAGTGACCTGGTGGTGCTCTGCTGCCGGGAGGTGCTACGCATGTTCACAGCCTGGGCCTCCAGGCAAATAGTTCCCGGAATTAGCACCAGTCCCAACAGCAGACTGCGTCCCAGTGCTCTCTGCCCATCGCAGAGAGGTCACTGAAGAGTCAGCTCTTCTACAGAAAGAACTGAGCATTTAACAGAGGAGTGGCAGGAAGGCAGCATTGATGGGTTTAGAACACCAAAGCCAGAGAGATAAGGCTCCTGCCTTCCCAGTTTTCTTGCCCAGTTGCCTCTCCTTCTGAGACAGATTTTGGGTCTAGAGGAGGATCAAAAAAATCACTTCTGAAGAGATGGAGAAACAGTCACTTCTTACCTTGGAAAACACCATGCCACTGCCCTGTATTTAGAGAAATGCCGATCTTCTTACTGTTGAGCGGGACCTGGTGATTCATTCAAAGTCAGTGCCAGCAACTAAGCTCTAGCCCCACCTGAAGGCAGCCTTCGCTCTGCGTTGCCAAGGACCTGCACACCCAACTCTCAGGAGACAATCTGCTACTGAGGACGAGACACCTGCCAGAAGATCTGCTTGGTAGAACCCTTGCTCGACTTCTCCCACTGGGGTTCGGGACCCTTCCTACATGCTCTAGTATTCTTTGTACTTTCCTCTCCTCAAAGCACTGATCCCACTTACTGGATTAACAATTTGTGTCTGTCCTAGACTTTAAACTCTTTTTTGGAGTCTGTGTGACATATTCACAACCATGTTTAGGCCCAGTATTTTGGGGAAGTCAAAAGCTCCATTAAAGCAGTGGTCACTGATACTAGGACACCATGAACCAGAAAAAATTTGAGAGGTCAGGTGTGGTGGTGCACACCTGTAATCCCAGTACTCCGGAGGCTGTAGCAGGAGGATCATCATGAGATCAAGGCCAATTTGGGCTACATAGTGAGTTTGAGGTCAGCCTGAACTACATAGTGAGACTGTCTCAAAACATAAGCAAAAAAAAAAATTTAAAGGAAAAAAGTTGAAACAAAAAATAAAAAGGTTGTCAATTTTTAATTTTGTTAAGTGAGGACACTAAAAGTGACAACTACAGTCTAGTTTCACATCATTTACTCTTAAAATTGCTTTTTTAACACCAAAGGAGTTGCAAAGATTCATGAAATAACACTTCCCAAAACTGTAACTTCTTCACCAGAGAGCAGCAGCCAGTTCCCTTGAGCATGTAAGGTTCAGCAAAGTCCGAGCATCTGCCTAACACAGGAGGGTGAGGTGAATGGTGAGTCACCTGTTTTCAAGATGGGACCTTTCAGAGCTTTGCTTTTTGAAAATTATTCTTCCAAATGATGAAACTTGTGTCCTATCCTTATTATCTGGGTCTTTAAAGAATCACTGCTCATCCTGAAAAATGATTTCCATCTGGGATTCATTATTTTTCTTGAGATTTTTTTTCTCTCTCTCTCTCTCTCTTTCCTAGTAAACCTCTGAAGAAGTGGACATATTAGAAAGTAAGAGCTACTGTAATTCTATTTATTTTTAAAACATGCTTGGAGAAGAGTTGCTCCAGTCTGAGCTAAGAAGGAAAATAAAATTATACTTGAAGTATCTCATAATGCAAAACATTTCTGCAACATTTATTTTGGATATAGCTCTTGTCTCATAAAATCAACAGAATTCATTCTGGTTAAATTTTACACTAGCACAGAGAAAGTGTGTTTTTCATTTCACATTATTTACTTCACAAGTCGCAAAAATTCTCCTTGATCTCAGGGACAAAAAAGTGAAAGAGCATGTTTATTATATCTGGAACATAAAATGCTGTTATCTCTTCAAATAAGTGCGCCATTAACAAATGGAAAAGACAATAAAGAAAATATGGCAGTGATGTCTCTACTTTAAATTTCACTTATTTTGAGAGCCCATGGGATATATTGCAGCAGCCTTGGGGAAGCAGAGCCATTACAATGAGGAGATGGAAAGAGGAAATCGATGCTGACGTAATCCAGCCCTGACAAGGACGGAGACGCCCTCCACTCGTCTCGCTGTCCCTGGCAGTGGGCCAGGTGAGGACAAGTTTCTGAATCCGCCTTGGGCCTCCCCAGATCTATGCCTCTCCCTGTTTCATTTACTCTCATTTGTAACTTCCTCGCTACCCTTAGCAGCAAGGAAAATAAAGTCTCAATGTTCTAGTTTTATCACATTTTTTACAACAGCTCTATTAAAGTCAAAGCAAGATAATTTTGCAGGTAACTTTTCCAGCTAAAGTCTTGCTTATTAAGTCAATAAACAGGGCTGGGGATTTAGCTCAGTGGTGTTGATGTCTGCCTTAAATCAGTAAATAATGCAATATGCATATACACAAATAAAAAAGAAAGCTCATGAATTAAAGAGCTCTGTAGTCTATAAACTCTAAAGAAGAATCATGCTTTTTTTACATAGTATTTTTTGTACCTCAGAATTCTTTGAAAATAAAAGTAATATATTTGACTCCAGTTTGAAAAATATAATATGTACATCTAACTTGTGGAAAGTAACCTACCTTTAGGTGTTGGTTGCCCTAATTAAGACACTACCTAATTCATTAATTTAAGGAATAATTTACTTTGTACTTAAAATTGGTACTTAAATTTCATACTTTAGTACTTAAATTTAGCATTTAAATTTCCTGCTTATGATTGGTATTAATCTAGCCTGATTTATCACAAGCGTGGATCATAAGGGGTCATATTTGGTTTTCATTTGTTGCATAAGCTAATATGTTACATCAATAATTTTGAGCACAAGTTTTCCTATTCTAAAAATTCTAGGAAATGAAACAAAAATGTCAATATTATTTTTGAAGTGTTAATAATAATAGTTAAATGTTTTCAACTATCAAGCTCTAAATTTGGTTTATTACTTAGGAAAATAGTTATATCTGGCAGCATAATATCAATGAGTAGATACTAGAGTGTCAACGCTGACAAGAGTGTCAGCCCATGCTGCACAGGAAGCACAATTAACTGAAAAACAAAATTTCACTGGGATTGCATTGGTCTGATTTCAGTAGATGGCTAAAGTTTCACATTATGATCACTTAAGATCATTTACATGAAACTAAACTGGGTAAGGTTTTTTATTAGAAAAAATAAAGTTTTTTTTTATTTAAGGGAGAGAAAGTATGCATTATTATTTATTTATTTATTTATTTGGGATCAAACTGGGGCCCTTGCTCTTGCGAGGCAGGCGACAGAACCACTGAGTTAAATACCCAGCCTTAAAGTATGCATTATTTAACAAAATATTTTTAAAATGTTGAGTAAAAGACTCATCAATAGATGAGATTCTAGCGTCTTTGATTTACTAGTGGACAAACCTATGAAGAGACCATTGTTTCTGAAGAAACTGTCACAAAGGAATAGATACCCAGACGAATTGTGGCCATGAAAAAAATGGTCTAAAGAAACAGGTGACACAAACATGAGGACAGGCTACTTCTCACATCACTGCCCCAAAGAAATTCTGTTGAATTTTCAATTGCACCTAATATACTTAAAGCTGATTTTCCTTGGAAACTTAAAAGTTTGATTTGACTTCTGGCTTTGCCAGTTATTAATATGACTTTGTGTACATCATTGACTCACATTTGATAAAAATGTAACAATACATACCTCAGAAGGTCGATGAGAAAATTAAATGTGAAAAGGTCTGTTGAAAACAGTACAATACTTGACATAAGCACTAATTTTAAGTGGTTAAAAATAATCACTTCAATAAAATTATCATTTCATGGATGATTTCTATTTTCTTTCTATTCTTTGTTCAGTTTCAGGGCAGGATCATACAGTCAAAACTGTAACATTTTCTTGGTGACAATAGAATAATACAATAGTACAATAGAAGCCTGAAGTAGATGTGAAAATAATATCTCAGAAGTAGCAAAGCAAGTACCCCATTGCCTTTTGTCTAGACTTTACTACTACTATCTGTCCACTTTAGATCAGCAAACTCTGCAGACAGCTCTCGTGAATATTCAGTCAGATATCTGAATGTTTCCTAAGCTTAGCAGACACAAATCTGCCTATTTAGCCTTTCCAATAGGACCTGAACACAATCATGGCCATGCAAAGCCTCTTTCACCGTAAAACGCAGCTCACAACCCTGCAGACGCACGGATCTTCAGAATTTACCCTTGATGTCAGCGGGGTGTGTGTGTGTGTGCAAAATATGAGTGTCATTAGCAAGTTTTAATTTTGCAAAATTTTCTTCAGTTTTAAGGGGAAATAAAACACAGATTCTGGAGACCAAGCCATTGTCAGCTTCACCACCAACACCCCAAGTTCCTTGTGTCTTCAGCCCCAAACCTTTCCAGATTTCTACAGGGTAAATTAGCTGAACAGACAGGAGAAGAAAAGGGAAAGAGCGGGCTTCTCTCGGACTCCTGGGTCAGCAGCTGGGCAGTAACCACCACATGTCGCTCTCCATCTGCTTTGTCCCTACAACTTTGCTGAAATTTCTCATTATCTTTTTCTCTTCATTTACGCTACACTTTTGGTCTTTTTTATTTCACTGTTGTTTTGTGGGAACTTCAGGAAGATAAGGTTCAGGCGTGTTTAACTTCAATTCTCTCTTCACTTCATTAAAGTAAACTCAGGTTTCCTCCTGAAAAATTCTTAGGCTCATTGCCCTTGCTAGGTCTTGAGTTTATCCTTAGGTACAGTCCTATAGGGATATTACCATGGAAACAGAAGGACTTCCCTGAATTTACAGAAATGGTAATGATATCCTATAGTTTTATTCACCAAAAAGTGTAAGATTAGCCACCGGACAAGTGCACTAAACATGGTAGGCACATTTGGCAGAGCTACAGACTGTGAGGCTGTGACCTGTTTAGTGGGTGCAGTGGTGGCTCAGCTGATCCAGCCGAGCTGAGGGATGGCCCAGGGAGAGCTCTAGAGAAGGGAAGGCTATGTGTCATTCTGCCCCTAAAACAGCAGCATTAGGGCATAGTTTTAGGTCACTGTAATGACCGCCCTCTGCTAGGAGTCATCTAAAGTTGTATAATTGCCAAAACATTAAATTACTTTATCAGAGTATAACAAATGTCTGCTTGCAGACCACATGTTAAGTAATTCAGAAAGGTAACAAGGTCTAGTTTATTTAATAAGCCCATCTTTTCCCTTTAATTCCACCTTGTTTCTGCCACTGTCACAAATGCAGGTAACTTTTCTTAGAGTTCCTAAAAAGGCATGTGTAACCATGGATTCTAGATTTCCTTCCAGAAAACCCTTCTGTCCTATGCAAGACTATTTGAGTCTTCCAAATTTTCATATACAACTTTCATTTCTGTCAGCTGTTCTGTTGCGGGTGTAATGCAAGACAGTTAAGTGTCTATTGAATGAAGAATACGATGGTTAAAGTTTAGACCTAGCCATGTTTTCTAAATTTCAGTTATTTAAGGAACACTGAGATGATTTTATTTAAAATGGTAAGCGATGTATATTTCCATCATTCTTATAAAATGAATCCAGGGGATTAGTTGGATGGACCCACTGCTTATTCAGTGGTGACACCTCCATTTCTGTCACTGTAGAAAACTCCCATACAGACAGCTTCTCAGGAGAAGAGGTCCCATGGCTCAGGGCAGGTGTCCTCCATGACGGGGTGGCCCATGCTTGGGGGCTGCAGTG
This sequence comes from Fukomys damarensis, assembly GCF_012274545.1. Taxonomy (NCBI): domain Eukaryota; kingdom Metazoa; phylum Chordata; class Mammalia; order Rodentia; family Bathyergidae; genus Fukomys; species Fukomys damarensis. Next base: position 501,151 of record NW_022900917.1, read on the forward strand.
AGGCCGCACTTCCCAGTGGAGCAAAATCACTTGTATTGGGTCTAGGAAAGAGGAAATCCTGGGCCACAGTCCCTATAGGAACTCAGCCGAGAACCCATGTCTCCCTACAGGCACTGCCCACTCCTCAGCAGTATGAGCTGGCGACCTGGCCATTACCACCCAGGGACAGAGAGGAGCCAAATGGCAGCAGATTACATAAAACAAAAGCATCTTCAGGTTATAGATTTTTCTCTCTTTTTTTTTGGTACTGGAGATTGAACTCAGGTCCTTGCGCTTGCAAGGCAGGCCACCGAAGGGCTGAGCTAAATCCCCGGCCCTATAGATTTTCTCTATAACTAATTATGACCCTGTTTTTGGCACTGAATTTGTGTTTTGATTTTTTGAGACGGGTCTCACTATGTAGCCCAGGCTAGCCTTGAACTTGCAGTGATCCTTCCTCCTGCCTCAGCCTCCCAAGTACTGGGATTTCAGGGATGTGCCACCATACCCAGTTTAGGCACTGAATTTGTGTCTCTCCAAAATTCATGTTGCAATCCTGACCTCCAGCATCTCAGAATATGACTACATTTGGAGGTGGGTCCTAAAGAAAGAATGAAACCAGACTCTAATGCAGCTGACTGGTGTGCTCACTAGAGCAGGATACAGACACGCAGACATAAAGACATGGGAAGGAGAGGACAATATGGGCAAGTAGAGAGGCCTCGAATATAACCCCTTTGAGGCACCTAGATCGTGGATTTCTAGCATCCAGAATGGAAAAAATGAACTTCTGCTATTTATGCCATGTATTTTCTTATATAAGCCCCGATAAAGTAATATACCATTTAAGACAAAAAAGAAAAGATAAATAATTCATTTCACTTAGCATTATAGTCTCAAGGTGCATCCATTTTCCTGCAAATGACTCAAATTTATCCTTCTTTATAGCTGAGTAGTACTCCATTATATGTACACATATCACATTCTCTTTATGCCTTCATCTGTTGATGGGCATAAATGCTATTTATGATGGACATTTAGCTGTTATGAGTTGTGTTGCTATAAACATGGATATGCATGGGTCATGGTAACATGATGTCTTTAACTCTTTCAGGAAGATTGCCTAGAAGGAAGGGGAACAGCTGGGTCCAACGAAATTTCTAGTTTTAGTCTTTTGAAGAATGGAGGGAATTCAAGAAGGGATAATAAGATGCCCAAAATAAAAGTAAGTTAATTTATTTTTGAAATAAGCACATGTGGTGGACAAAATGCAAATCTAAGTGGCTGGGGATTTAGCTCAGTGGTGCCTGCCGCCTGCCTGGCAAGCGCAAGGTCCTGAGTTTGATCCCCGGTACCAAAAAAAAAAAATCTAAGAAAAATGGCCAATGTGCACACGCGTCGCTCTGTAAGAACACATTCCTCATTCTTCTGCCGAGAACAGCCCGGTGCTAACACCGGACTCCACCCCACTTCGCCTGGGGTCCTGCAGATGTCCCTGGCCTCCTGCTCCTCCCACTTTCTCCTCAACAACAAGCACAGGACAAAAGCACAGGGGGATTCTGTCTGTCCCGCCTGCCTCCCAGGTGCAGATCTCTTACCAAATCCACTATTTTCAGTCCTCGCCTCCTTGAGCTTTGAGTGCTTCTAGGACGCGCTCCAAACCCCTCCGGCCCTGCTGGACAATGCTCAGCCTCCTCCGTGTGTCCCGCCTGAGAATGGTAGAGGCTCCCCCGCGAGCCCTCTTCGTGATCCCAGCCAGTTCCGCGGCTCTAGCGCCAGCTGTCTGGGTAGCTCTTTTCTGACTTCAGACTAAAGTATTTAAACACGTGCTTCAACCTGAACCCGGTGTTGTCTGCCTAACGCCTAAAAAAATTTTCATGCTTAGCACGATTAACATCTGAGTCCTAACTAGAGCAGTTTCTGGATAGCCCCGCCTCCTCAGTCAGCAACTAACCCACCTTTTCAGCCCATCCGACCAAAATAGCCTATGGCTTCTCTCACCCGACCTTTGGCCAGCAAATCTTGTAGGGCCAGCAAATCTTGTCGACTATTCTTTGACAGATTCCAGATTCAACCACATCTCTATCGCACCTGCATTATTGCCACCGCTTTCTTAGTGGCTCACGAATAACCCTTGTGCTCTTATAGTTACTGTTAAGGCAGTTGGGCCCTTTACAAGATAAGTTAGGTCCCATTGTGTCTTTTTTTTGGGGGGGGGATTTGAGACAGGGTCTCACTCTGTAGTTGAGACTGATCTGGAACTCACTATGTAGCCCAGGCTGGTCTTGAACTCACAGCGATGCTCCTGCCTCAGCCTCCGGAGTGCTGGGATTACAGGTGTGCGCCACCACGCCAGGCAGTCCCATTGTTTCTTACTAAAATCCTTCAACCGCGTCCATCACACTCTTAGATGAAGCTCTACAGCATCCTGCCACTCTTCATGCCTTGCTGTTCCTACGGCTTGTTAGAGCCTCCTCCACGCCTTGACTGCAGCCCCAGCAAAGACCTCCATCTGGCTCAAGACACTCGCTCGTGAAACGTGCTAGAATTGTGTGTGTGTGTGCGTGTGCGTGTGCGTGTGCGTGTGTGCAGGCAGTGTTGGGCACAGAACCCAGGGCCCAGTGCACGTGAGGCAAGAGCTCTTCGCTGCACCGCACCCCTAGTTCCGGAGCCACTGACCGGAAGGCAGTCCTTCATCCTCTCAGCTCCCTGCTGCCCAGCGCCCTCTATGCAGAGACGCTGCTTCTGCTGCAGGGCCTGCTGTGGAGCCAGCCTAGGGCCCGGCCTGCCAAGCTGCGCTCAGCCACCAGGCCGCACCAGCCCCGCAAGCCGTTTCTTTATTTGAACCTATTTGTTGCCGGGTCTTAAATAATCATAGCCTGTTTTTAATTCAGTGTATTGTAGCCAATTCATTTTGTCCTTTCCTTTACTCATAACCCATTCTTAGATTTTTCTTTTCAATCACAGGGTAAGAAATTTTTCCTCATCTATAATTGAACCCTCAAAGTCAAGTTGTAAATCCATCTCATCTTTAGATCAACATTCCATTTTCATACCACAGTATCAGGAAGGTTACTGTTTAGCTTTTGTTCAGGATACTCCAAAATAATTTATTTTGGAGCTGGAGCTACAGAAATAATTTTCTATAAAGGAAATCTTTCAGTCATTCATGAGGCAGAGAGGACAGCCACAGAGTCCATGCAGAATGTCTGCACTTTGTTAGTGAAGTGCAAAGTCAGGACCTCAGCTGAAGATGAGCAGGGGAGACCGAGTCGGGCACTGGGAAGATGAAGATGTGGAGAGAAGGACAAAATACCTCTGCAGGGGAAAATTACTGAAAGAGCAATGAAAAATTACAGCGGCTCTCTATGAAAGAAATGCAGAGGAAAATGTTCTGCAAAGTTTTTAAGAGGACGGGGCATGCGGTGCAGGAGTAGAGCACTGCCTGGTATGTGCCGGGTCCTGGGTTTGACCCCAGCACTGCAAAAATAAAAAACATGGAAGATCTAAATAAATAGTACATTAAAAGGCATGATAACTTTGATAGTATTAAAAGGGCTCTTTTCTAACTACAGTCAGGTTTTTAACAGATTTAGTATCAAAAAGGTACTGAACATTGAGTCTTACAGTGTTTTTCATATATTTCGGTTCTTAGGGCTTTGGAAACAATTGTAGTTTCTTGAAATTCTGTGTGAACATTCTCTCCTGTGTGCCTATTCCCTAAATGTGAAATTATGAACATTGAGTTTTTCATGGTCTAATTCATCCTTTCATCATTCATCCAGAAAGCAGTTTTCCAGAACCAGACCCTGTCAAGCACTGTAGAAAACAGTGAGGCACAAGTGTGAGCAGACAGTATTTTAGGGATTGTGCCAGAGATCAAAGCAGGGTCCTTTCTTAGAAGACCGGAAAGTCCCCAAGGCCTGCAAGCTCAAGACCTGGGGCTCCTAGAAGCTAGGGAGGAGGGGGGCTGCAGTGAGCTGGGCCCTTGGGAAGTCTTTCAACCCTGTGTTCTCAACAGGTCTTGCAGAATAGTAGATATTCCTTAAATGAGAATGGGAATGCAGAAACCATTTCTTAAATGGTTAGATATTCCTTAAAGATTCAGATTTTGATCACAAAACCCTCTTTCTGTGGGCATTTTTTAGAATTAATAATCCAGGGGACATACTGGAAAATGCTATTACAGAGAATAAATAACATAAATGTAATCCTTTTTTCACAAAAGCCATTTTAACACTTCAAATAGGTCATGTTGCCACCAAGGAATATCTGATTTGGCCAGGCCTTATGATAATATAGATAAAGGTAGAGTACTTAGCTTATTGCCAAGCTCATAATAATGTTCAGGGGGAACTCAAACATTAAATGTTGATTCAAATGTTAATTTGAACATGAATTCTGTATTTATTATATATTTACTTCAATAAGATAATGATTAATGGTATTACAAATATTTAACATGAAAATTAAAATAATTTAATATGTCATTAAATTACTTTTGGGTTCCTCTACCCCAGCGGCGGTGAACCTATGGCAGATGTGCTGCAGTGGGCTGTTTGTATCATTGAAATCCCTAAAAAGTTCACCAGCACTTGTCTATCCTGAAAAGAAAATGGATATATATTCTGCATAACTGTAAAAAAAAGCAGTTCTCCACAACTCATATTCACCAGATTTTCGCCTTACCCTTCAGAGAGAAGCCCTGTATTAGTCAGCTTTCCCATCACTCAGACAGTGTCTGACACCCACAACTTAAAGGAGAAGTTTGCTGTGGCTCCTGGTTTCAGGGGATTCAGTCCATGGTCAGCCGGCTCCAAGGCAGGAGTGTTGTGGCAGAAGGGTGTGGCAGAGCAGAGATGCTCTATTTATGATGGCCAGGAATCAGAACAGGGAACAGCACTGAGAGGAAGAGGGCTAAGGAGCAGACACAGACACCAAGGCAGCACCTCCATGACCCACCCAGACATGCCCACGGTGTGCTTTACTAATCCCCTGGGTAGCTCCCAAACCAGTCAAGTTAACATTTCAGTTTAACCATTACGCAGCCTGACCAAATTAGATGTTCCTCGGCATCAACATGACTTATTTTAAAGGTTATGAATGGCTTTTGTGAAAATCATCCTGTGCAAAGAAGGAGGAAGGAGCCAGCTGACTGTCAGGTCCTCACGTGCTCCACCTTGCATGTATGTGAGAAATCTTGGCTATCGTTATCTGGCCTTTAACCATTACTTGTTCCAGAAGAAATAAGCACATTCTCCATGGAAAGGAAAGGATATGATTAGATAACTACATGCACACCATTCCACTAAAAGTAAATATAACTTCACATTTTATTTTTGACTCAGGGAGTTCTAAACTTATTATCTTCCCTGGTATTATGCAACCATAGATAACATTATCAATCAACTACAGCCTGAGTTTTCCTTTGTCAAATGCAATTGGTTTGATGTAACAAATTTTTGTTTTAAAAATATCTAGTTTGAATGATTTGGCTTTCTCTGGGATAACACTTTTCCTGACACATAAAAACAGCAGTTGATGATGTTTACAGGCAGATTTTACACTATATGTTGTTAAAAGAATCAGCAGCTGTAGACGGAGTGTATTTTTTTAACTTAATGGTACTGACCTAGTGTATCCAAACAGAAGAGCATGTGAAACAGTGCCTACCTTAAAGAAAGAGCAGGTAGGTAACAGGAATCAACCACGCGCCTGTGCCTTGGGGAAGAAGGAGAACAAAACTCATCAGGACTCCCATTCCCCAGCTCCAGGAAAACATAAAACTACCTGCCATGCATTTTGAGTGATTCTGCCTCAGAGTATTCTCAAAACAGAAAACCTAGATCCAAGTCCCACCAATGTTATAGTGCCTTAGGTATATTTACTAATTTCTTTGAGTTTTCTTTAATCTATAAAACTTTCACCTCATCATAATCTGAACTCGCAATTTATTGTAAAAGTATAAAGTGACATGCATGATGCTTTCCATACTACAAATCACTGTATCTATCTCACAATCAGGTGTAAGAGCTTAGAAACAATTGTTATGCTTGTTTTTATCAGTATTAAAAGTTGTTTATTTTATACTGTTTTGAATTACTTTTTGTTCTTCTCTTATCCAAGCTCTAAATGTTTGCAAATCTATTCCTTCGAAGTATATATTGACATTTTCTGAATTATGTAGTGGATGTTATGAATCCATAGCTTCTAACATTTTATTCCCCCCCTTGCAGTTTTAATTTCTTAATCCAACCCACCCATCCTGGCATCTGGTCAGTCTCTTCAGGTCTTGAAAATAATTGTTAGTGGCTTGTAGTAACTTCAGCTAATACTTTAACAAGCCTAGGCAGAAAGAATTGGAGTTTACAAATTGGAAAACTTTCAGCTTAAGAAACTATCTATTTTTCTGACTTTTACTGCAATATTTTTGATTTTCATCCATTTCTAGCCCTCTGGATAAAATGGATAAATCATACAAATGAAATCTTTTAAGATGGAGATTAAAAGTAAATAAAATTCAAAAATCATAATTAGGATAGTTGAGATATTTTTATTTCTTAATATTTAATAAACATTTCTACCTCTTTAATTTCCTAAATATTATAACATCTCTTTTGGCTTACTTGGATGCTACAGAAATATCCTGAGACATGGTCAGCAGTCTTTAAAAACATTATTACCTATGTGGCCATCTTAAAGGAAAAAAAAAGACAATGGGAGATCAGAGGTATAGCCTTTCAAGTTACTTTAAAAGTCCTCTTTGACCCTCCTTGACCTTTATGCCTAATTCCATTCACAATGTAAAATTCATAGCTTTGTGTTCATCTAACTTTAAGTCAATGTTTATGAAGTGTTTTTGGAAGTACTGCTAGGAGGCATTTCTGTTGACCTCATAAAACAACAACCCTTTATGTTGAATTAAGAACTCTGAGTGAGCTTTTTCAATTTACAAAACATCATCTCTGGAAGATTCTTTACCACTCTTGAAAAACAGAGACCTACTTTTCAAACACCATGTTATTTATACTGGGCATACAAAATGCCATATTTTTATTGCACAGTCATCTGGATTTTAAAATTTAATTAATGAAATGTAATTAAATGAAAATACATGGCGTCTATTAAAATTTTGTATGTCATCTAATCAATGAGATAATCCTAGAAAAATATTTTTGTTATGCATTATTGAAATAATTACTCCTTAGATATAGATACATGCCAAAGTTTTGTTCACATTAATACCTCTGTTTCAAGTAATTCTTCTGCTTTCAATAGGCTTTTAGTGTTTAGTCCTATTTAATACACATCATAATAATTCTCCATGTGTTCACTGTCCACATAGAAATTCCAAGATAAAAGAAAGGATGCTCTTCTCCTAACTTGCTCTAAATGAAGCCATTGATTATAAACTTTGAAAATTTAGTAGGAGCACCATGAGATGATACCATGAGAGATGCCGCAGGTTTACACAGACTCAGGAATTGCTGTGGTCAAGAGGCAACAGGACTGGTACTCACACCCGGTCTGTGAGTTCTCATACCTATGCTTAAACTCCTTCCTTGGCTCCTGAAAAAAGAACACTTATTCTATTTATTTATTTGTTTGTTTGTTTGTTTGTTTAATTATTTATTCATTTATTTATTTTTGGACCAGGGATCAAACTTGGGACCTTGTGCTTATGAGGCAGGCAGAGGCACCACTGAGTGAAATCCCCGGCCCCCATTATTCCTTTAACATGTATGTACGGCACATTAAGAAGAAAATAAATAAGAGTAAGTCACAGCCACTGTTAGCACCATGGTGTATGCCCTTCTTGACCCGCGCTTCTCACTGTGGTTGCCCACAGCTCTATGTGGCATTTCAATTCAAGTTAAATTAAAAATTCAATTCTTTATGTGGACTGACCACACTTCAAGTATTCTACAACCCAGGACGGTATTGGATAGCGCAGACATAGAATATTTCCTTTATCAGAAAGTTCTGCCACACAGTGCTAAAACTGTAGACTTTTTCATGTAGGAAATGCTTAGATATATAAACCCAGAATTATATATACATGTATAAATTTATATTTAAAAATATAAATGGGTGATAATATATTTATAATCTGACCTTTTCACCAAATATATGAAAACATTTCTCACGTTAGAATATGTAATCTGCATAATCTTTCAAAGCATAAAATTTTCATTTTACCTACATACCATTTTATAATTAATTAAGCTCTTCTTTGTGTTAGATTATTTATATTATTTTAATGTGATAAATAATGCTATAGTGAACATTCTATACGTGTAAATTTATAATTTTATCTAATTTTTTTCTTATTTATTTTCTTACTTATATAATTGTTTTCTTTCTAGAATTGATATTTTTACTTGAAAAGCTGTTCACAGTTTTAAGGTGTATGATCTAAAGACCAAATCAACTTCCAGAAAAAAATGTAGTGATATATATATGTCCACTAGCAGTGTGATAAACTGCCTATTAACCTCAGCATCTACTTAAATAGATGTTTATTTGCTTTTTAGATTCATGAAAACTTCATTTACTTTATTCTTGGTCCATCACTCTCCTCAGAAGTTTAATACTTAAGAAATAGTATACAATTTAAATAAGTTACATTAAAAAAAGAGTTTGAATTAAATCTGAAAAAAATTAAAATGCAACTTAAAATTTATATACACATGTAATATAATTATATATAGTATATAAAGTCAGCCATATGAATTATATATTTATATAGAATTATACAAAAGAGAAATATAGAAATATATTAAATTGTACAAATCTATTTGTCAGTTTCTATACAAGTCAAAATTTATATTTAGGAATAACCTACACTTAACATTTTAATAGGGAAGTTATTTTTTTAAATAAAACATCTGAATTATGACAAGTTTGCCACTATACAGCCCATTCTGAAGCCACAGTAATACATTCCAGGATGTGTTAGGCTGGGAAATTGCCACTCTGGGAAGCATGGAGTCACTTGGCCTTTTAGTCAGTGTGTGCGTCAGAACACACTCAAAGAGAGTAATCTAATCAGCGGCATGTAGTACAATGGTTGCTTACTTAACTGTCAGCCAGTAAATTTTACAACTAAAATTCACACCTGTTTACTCCATGGTATTTTCAAACACAGTTCTTTAAAGGAAGTTTTCATTTATCATTGAATTGGTTTTCTATAAAGATGCTTAACTGAATACCATAAGCTAGAAGGCAAGGAAGAAAAAGCCTCATCCTACTGCAGCAGAGCCTGAGTGGAAGGTCTGGTTTCCACACCAGGTAACTGGTGTCACTGCCCTCTTTCAGCTCCTACACTTTGAGATTCTGTTAGGCGCCCCTTCTGCCACATGGCCATGGGCAGTGTCCCTTCAGGTGCAGGTCCTCACAGGATCTCTTCACTTTGGGAGGCCCTAGGGCATGGAAGGTGAGGCCAAGATGAGAAGATAGAAGCTGGGGACACTACAGGACAGAGCTCTGAATCTGGAGTGGGGCTGCAGGGTATGGGGAAGGAGAGGCAAATTAATGTTGCTACATTACACTGGCCACTTTGTGAGAGTCAGGCTGAAAAGCATCACGGTTTTCTTCAGATTTAGTTTAAGATGTTTTAGGGAGAAGATGAGATGGGGACCTTTGATTTCAAGACTAGAGATTGGAGAGCATGCTCAGTAAACTTAGAGCAGCAATACCACCCTGGAAAGAAAAGAATGTTCACCCCCATCATCTACTTTCCACTTGTAACACAAAGAGGGTGAGAAAAAGTTGTTTTCATAACAAAAGACAAAATATTCTAATAGCTATTTAGATCACTGACAGATCAACTTCTAGAACGAAAATGAAACACTTTGACACAACTGAATTATTATTTGAAGACTTAAATTGTAGCTTGATCACTTCCATTGGGATTTAGAAGCTTTATCTCCACAGTCTTTCGATATACACAGATAGCAATTTGTATGAAGGATTCCAGACACTGTAGTTAATTCATTTTTAAAAGCCTCTGTATAATAAATGATTCATAGCAGTTGTATAAGGATAAAAAGTATCCATTTCCTTTCAGGGTACAGATTTAAAAGTTGTCTTCCTTTGACTTTTAGTCAATGGAACTGTTCCTACTCTGTGCTAAAAGCACTGTACTAATCCATTACCTGTGGCCAGCTCAGAGTGGTCAGTCCCTTCTGCATGTGCACTTAGCAAGGGTGATTTCCAGATGTCCCACACATGAATGTGATGCACTTTTAGGTAAAGCAAACTCTTAGAGAGAAAAGGCATAGCCACATGCAATTGGGAATAATTAGATATGAATTCCTGTGCTGTAATAATGATACCGTCAGAATAGTATGAGGACATGAGTTTTAGGGCCAGAACATAAGCTTGTGTGCTGCCTTTCCCAGTAATAAATCCTGAGAGGAATTTTACTTCATAAAGGTTTTACACTGGAGAAGAGCATATAAATGCTCTAATTGAGCTTTTCAAAAAAATTAAGTGTGCCTGATGAAGTTCCTTTGAGAAAATAAACCTTATCTGTAATTTAATATTCTATAATACCATAGTTTATGTAAATATGTTGGCTATAGAAACCATCGTCACAGAAACTTTTCCTTCTTAAAAAGAAATCGAAAGGAATGGAGCAAAATTTGCCCATTCTTGTATTGGCAGAATATTTCTTTATGGTACTGAGAAGTTTGAGTAAATGTGAAGAACAGAGGTGCAGACACTGGGAAGGAGGCAGCACTGAGAAGGGGAACCTCGAAGGCAGAATGAGTGAAGGCGAACACAGTGCTACACACTGAAGGAGAAATGGCCCAGCAGTAAAAACAAAACAACAAAAATAAGAACAAAATGAACTGGAACTGTGCTTTCCTATTAGACTTTGTTCTAAGTGCATTACTATTAAGACTCCACGAAGTAGGAAATATTACTTAGTTTTATGAACAAGTAGGCAGCAGACTTAGTCTCTCAGCTGTAGACAGAGAAGCTGAAAGCCTGTCCAGAAGCTGATTCTTTCTTAGAGGAAGGCCGATGGCCTTCATCCCACCAGCACACACACAACTGTTTTGGGTACTGGGGATTGGAGCCAGGAACTAATGCATACTAGGCACAGGCTCCATCACTGAGGTACATCCAAAGCCCTTTTTAAACCTGGGTTTTGAGATAAAGTCTTGCTGTCTTTCAATCCTCCCGCCTCCGGGTTCTGAGTAGCTTGGACGGCAGATGTGTGTCTCTTCGGCCTATAGAGGGTGGGCCTCGCCCCTGCCGCATTCTTCTCTCGTCACACTTTCCGCATTCCCTTGTTCATCCGTTTGTCTGCAACAGTGATTCTTTTACGTCTGTTTTCTTCATCTGGATGAACTGAAACTCCTACAGGAAAAGAGAATTTCTCTCAGCAATGATCTTGCTCTTGCTCAGAAGCACTCAGGGATCCAAAGCGCTGTTTCCACCGGTGTCCCGGCCACAGCCTTCCCTGTCCCTGCACTCCTGCCACGGCAAATGTGACCCTCCCGGGCAATGCCAAGGCTCCAGGTGACAGGATGCGGGTTCGGTGCTCACTGTGGGTGAACAGACACACGACGAGGTTTACAATGTGCTTAAATATAGAGAAGGTAATTGCAGATCTTCATTACAGGTCGGCAAACCATCTGGATGGTGAGCAGTGAGCAAAGGGGAAGAGACTCAAGAAGGGGCACGGACAGGAGGCAGAAAGCAGATGTGTGAGGTGGGGGCAGGGGTCACGTGCAAGTCCCAGTCTGCCGGAACAAGCCTCACCCTGCATGCACACAGGCATAATAAGAACTGAGAATGGAAGATTCATGTGAAGAAATGCAGCATGGTCATTAAATGAGTCAAGGCATTGGGTGGTCTGTGAGAGGGTGTCCCTACCCCTTGACCAAGAGTGACAGAAGGGCAGGTCCAGGGACAGCAGCAGGCTAGGGTCCGGGCAAAGGCTTCATTATTCCAGGAGCTGAAGAAGAACAGACAACTGATGCCCAGAGGGAGAGAAAGCGAAGGCAGAATCATCAGGAGGCCTAGACCACAGCAAGCAATTTCAGTCTTATCCAAAGAGAGGCAGGAGCAGTAAAGAGGTTCAGTTAGAAAAAGCACAATCTATTCGCAATTATGACAGCAAGCCTGTCGAGAGTGGGCTTTCAAAGCCGCTATGTGTTCTCCCAGAGACGGGACGGTGTCTGGTAGGTAGGCCAGAGCTCCTGAAAGCTGGAGATGGTTAGGACTCCCAGAGAGAGAGGCTGGACAGAGAAAGGCAGAGGACCTAGGACTAGGCCCCAAAGCTACCCACACTCAGAAGGGTGGAAAGAGAAGACAGCAAGGTCCAATTAAACCCAAGGCCCGGCCAACCAGGGCTTAGCTTTCATGAAGTGGAGAGGCAGATGCCCACATCTTTGGAGTCTTCCTGTTTGTCTAATCTACTGTCATTAAATGAGACTTTGCCATTATGAGATTTTAATTTGTTTGTGTTTTTGTCTTGTTAAAAATTGAATAAATCCAGACTGGACTGGATTACGGGTATTAGTGATCATCTTTTGGAAAATACAACTTGCATACCAAGACACATATTAAAGAACTGGTTCATATATTGTTTCTTTTCAGTGTTCAAATCTTGAAAATGATGATGCTCACTTTAAACATATCTATGATATCAGGCTAAAGTTAGTAAGAGTTGCAGTTATTATTCTTGATATTATGTAAGTATTTATATGTTAAGAAAGGATATGAAGTAATCACAATATAACCAGTCTTGCTAGAAAGATACTACATCTAGTTGGCCAGTTATCTGTGTCTACCCAAACTTTAACTGACAATTTTTCCCCCGAAGCTAAATTTTATTACTCTTCCAAAAAGTTTATTATTTTAAAGTTAGACTTAATATGAGAAAAACTGTATCAAAGACAACACAGGGACACAAATAACAAAAGCAGTCTCATTTGGTGAATAAATATCAGCATAGAAAAAAAGCAAGAATTATCCTGTCTGATTTTTTGAATTTCTATATCAAATTAAGTCGGATAAGAAGTTCCACATTTTCTTCAGGCAAACTTCTTTGTTTTCTTGAGCAGAAGTTTTCACTTAATACCAAATAACTCTGTGGCAAATACCCCAATTTTGTCTGAACATGTGTAATTTTCCAGAAGACATGTCGAGTGCTACCACTGCCTTTCAAGAGCGACTGACTTGATGCAGTGTGGGAGTTCTACTGGGAACATCTGATGTGGAGGACGCTACAAAAGTGGGCACATCCATGGTAACATTAATATTTTGTTTTAAGGCTAGAACTGGTTTGTGCAAGAGCTGCACATTTCTCTGGGCTTAAAGAGCTGGATAGAATTTCAGACTGCACGATGAAGTACAAACACTTGCACTCAGATTCTTTGTTATTTTACACATGTATGCATGGCTGTCAAGGGAGCTTCTGGTTTCTGGTGATACTTGTTAGCTGTGGGTCTCTTACATCACCCAGCTGTAGCACAGCAATGGATGTGTGTGTCCAATTCCAGCACCTCCTTGTCATCCCGCCTCTGCCTTGGGACACATTTTTTTAAAGTTAGTCCGTGAGATTTTGGGACCTAGAGTCTGTTTTTACATTTCTGATTTGTGTTTGAATTTTATAGTGGAAGACTCTCTTCTTCTACTACTTGCCAGGACTGAATTCCACTTTAAAACCACCAATGATATTTACTTTTTTAATCATAAACTTAAATAAACTGTCAACTTTTCTTTATTTTTTAATCATATACTGTCTGACTCTGATTTCTGGCTTCTATGGCCACAATTTAAAGATTTATATACACTCACAGTTCAGAATTTGTCTTTCTTTTATCTCCTCTCTTTTTCTACTGTGGTCATGAGTGGAGACTATGGTTTCCCACTTTTAAGCGTATTTGATCATATGCTGCACTGCCTCTGTTTTTATTATCCCTGTGAAAATCTTCACACTTTACCTTTTCTTCCATGTGGTTGCTATGGTATTTTCCATGAAGCTAGCATGATTACTGATTGAATATCAAAGATTAGTTGAACACTCACTTTGTGCCAAATGCTTCATGGAACTGTAAATGAGTTAAACCCACTTCCTGCTCTGGAGCCTGTGGTCCTATGATAGAAACAATCACTTGTATTCCAGAATGGCAGGTGCATCTCCACCAGGTAGAAGCACATGGTGGAAGCAGCAGTTCTAGGCAAACATCTAGAGAGGCTTCTTTCAATCTTTCTCCATTCTATAGGCTCAAATTCCCTCTGTATAATCCATTTATTCTTTAAGGATCTTCAGTAGCTCTATTAGATCACTTGGTCAACATTTACCATTTATTTTCTGTAACAGCTTTTTTTTTTGCATAATTGCACTTTCATCCTACTCAAAATATGTCAGTCTCTAAAGTCCTCTTCTCCTCGGGAGTGCTTGTCTTTGCTTTGTGCAGATCATGAATCCACCAGCTGCCAGGTGACTGATGTCCTGCCATTCCTCCAAAGACTTCACCCTGGACTAACTCCTGCAGTGGAACCTGGGAAGCCTTTTGCCGAGCACTGTGAGACTCCGGCACTGCAGAGAGTGAGTGAAGAACACTTCTGAGGACTCACTTGCGCTCTGGCAGCCCCCGTCACTCACCGTGTATATGTCCACCTGTGTGCAGGAGACGCGGCTGCCATGCCATGTTCCGACCTCTTGCCTCCTTGATCTCAGAGAATAAAAGGGAAGTGAGTATTTTAGGTTGTATAACAGTCCATTGGGGTGGCAAAAGATGTAGTCCTCACATTATTTTTGACAACTACCTCATTCATAGTAATTTTAAAAGCTGCCATTTATTGAGTCATTTTTTTGTGAAGCGTATTTGCTAACATGTATCACTGTAATTGTGCCTTTAGGCAGTAATAGCTGTATATTTTAGAAAAAGGAAGTGAGGCACATCGTGACTGTAACTTGTCACCCCTCATGAATGCAGAGAGCACTGTGGATAGTTCTTGGCCAATGCTTGGGCTTGTGGGCCATATCACACAGCTTCCCTGCAGTAGGCAGTCTCAGACTAACCAGGCCTTGAGACCACTGATGCTAAGGTTTGCAACCTGATTAGGTGCCCCCTAGTTAGTAAAACACTACTTGGAGGCCAGCATGACAAAACACAACCTACATACTTAATATGACTATGCTGTGCTAGATCCCTCCACTTCTGTCATAGAGTTTGTGACCGAGCTAGCCTGGCAAGCTGCTTCTAGTATCTCCCCCTTGCCCCAGCTCCTTGGGACCATTTATCTAATTTTGATAACTCTGCTAGATATTATGTCAACATATACATGACACAAGCCACCACAACCCACCTTCCAGATGGGGCTGGCAGAATTCAGTGTGAATCACACCCAAGCCTTCCCTGAAGGACCCATCCCACAGCCAAAGCATTTATTCTGATCTTGTTCACTGTTTCTCCCTGGTCTGCTACTGAAAAAAAGGAATAATATAACCTTAGATTTTTTTTTTGTTTTGTTTTAAGTAGATGTAAACAAAGGAAATGTGTATCTTACTTCAGATTGTACTTTGTTGTCCAGATTTTATAATTCAGGATTTTTAAAATACTTCCTTCTAATATGTTCTCTTCACATTTCCATCAAGGTTCCTGAAATGCTTACACCATACAATGCATATGAAATTTCTAGAGTCTCCTATTACCTAAAAGTGCCTAGTCTGACACACAGAGTCCATTACAATTTGATTAAAACTTAATATGCCTCCATTGGGCAGGTTCAGTCCCTGTTCCTTCCCTGCCATACCCTTCTCAAAACCTTTTCTCATTTTATTGTCCTTACCATAAATGCCCCCTTTTGTAGACCCTGCATGTTTAATTGCACCCATCATTTGAAGTCTCTACTTAGAAGACTCTGTTCCTTCCATGAGAAGGGCACACACTAATTTGCCTACATAGAACCTATAATACTTTAAATGTTCGCCCTCTTAATATGCAAGTTAAACTGAATGATTTTCCAGTGGCTTTCTGTGACATTTACATCAAATTCCAATCTCTGTGCCACTGGCTTCTAAGACAAGTATAATCAGGCACCTGGCTAACTCTTCATCAAGCCCTAATTAATTGTTTTTTTCTTCAGTAAGAAGTAAAATAGAGAGATTCATTTACATTTCTCCAAAAGAATGAAGTCAGCCAAGGTTTTCAATAAAATTCCTTTCACCATTTTTAACTAAGTTCATATTGAGCAGTAATGAAATTTTACCCATTCCGTTCTTCAGACTCCAGCTGGTAAGAGTATTCCTTATTTCAGAAGCTTGGACTACTGCATTGCAGGCCGCGAGTGGAGTCGTGCAGGGCGGCCCCCTGCTCGACTCTTTCCACCTCCATCGCCGCTCCTGCCGCTGGTTTGGGAAGGGGCCCGGCCGCT
>NW_022900917.1:517824-537713 GCF_012274545.1 Fukomys damarensis
GCCAGGGCGAACTGCGCTCGCAGACTCGAGAGCCCACCCCGACCGAGACGACGAGGCCCAGCCGCAGGAGGAACAGCCGCTGCGAGCGCCTTGGGAAAGCTCTGGAGCGAGGACCGGGGTCTGCGCCCCGACTTGTCTTCGCCTTCATGGCCGAGGCCCCTCCTAGTAGTGCAGCGCCCGCTGGCGAGACAGGAGGCGCAGGCTCTGCGAGCACTCAACAGCTGCTCTTGCTGTTGTTCATTTTAATAGAATTCTGATTTTGTTCATTATTTGGAAGTGTGGTAACCAATAAGGTCTTCTCCAGCCCCAGGGGTGAAATGCGGATCCTCGTAAACCGACTGTGATTCTAAGGGGTCTCTCTACGCTTGAACCACTGACCAAGATGGCCGTTGCAGTAGCATTAGCATTCCTATCCCTTTCAATTTTTGAGAAGTTCTGTCTCAACTTTAAAAAGATAATGGAGGCAGGGAGCCGTCTCTTTTTTGCCTCAGGACATAGACTCATGAAGGTTGATGCTCAAGAGCAGTGGTGCCATCCCGCTGTACCCACAACAGCCTGTGAGAGCCAACATTTGAAGATGGCATAGGGGAAAGAAGGACACCCAGATCTTGATCATTTCTCTGAGGGGCTGAATTGTAGAATCTCCTGTCTCTGGGCGTCTTAAAAGTTGAAGTAACAAGACTAAGCTTGCTGACTAATGATAGGCTTATGGCAGAGGAAGGGGTTGAGGTCAAATTGCCAGGCTGGTTGGATATGAATTGTCGATGAAGGCTTAGCAACCTTTTACCTAACCTATTCGCTCAATCTTACCATTTATGTGTCTAAATATGACATAACCACTGCCTGAATTTAAATACTGTTCCTAGAATCCCTCCCTTAACCCTTTTCTAAAGTTGTGACTGGGCAGAGTGGCCACCTGGGCCACAGTGGGCCGAATTAAACCTGGATTGTGCCTTTCAGTTCTCACTGTGGGGTTGGCTTTCTCAGTCCCAGCACCCGCCTTTATCCTGGCTTCCTCTCTGTTCATGCTGCTTATGTAGTAGGGGTCTCAGTTTTGCATACCCTGACCCTGGCCCTGTAGAGGCAAATATGCATTTGGAGCAAGATCTGAAAAGACTCAGAGGGGGAATGAGCAGTAAGGTATTCTGAAGGACTAGGCTCCCTGGAATCCAAAGGAATGCTGCAAGGTTGAGACAGCAAAGCGGTAGGACACTAAACCAACTAGCTTTTTGAGAACAGTTTTTTTCAAGGAGAGAAACTGGAATCCTTGTTGGAGAAAGGCTGTATAGAGCACAGGAGCTTTTTAGTGGAGGACAGTGAGAAAGAGAACGCAACAGACAGAAAAAAGGATCCTAAGATTCAGGGCCCGAGACAATGATTTCATAGTCAAGAATGGCCCTGCCCTGTGTAAGAGAAAAGCAAAGAAGGTAGAGCTGTTCCACCAGGAACCTGTGGGCCTGCTTCTGAAAAATCTGTGAAAAACTATATATGCTCTTAGAAAGATGTGACCTTTGCTCTTATTCCTAATACATTTCCCAATATCTGACAATAGTTTTCTGTCCTGGAGTCAAGACAGTGTCAGAGGACGCAGAGCTTACATAATGGCTAAGTATGAGGTAGGAGAAGGAAGAATTTTTTAGAACATATTTATTAGCACCAACTCCATGCCTGACACCAGTCTGAGTGCTGGGGATACTTGTAGAACCAAGACAAAGAAGCACCTAACTTCATAGAGCTCATACTTCAGTGGAAGAAACATGATAAGCAAACAAACTATTATGTCAGAGTATGATGTGTGAATCACACTCAAATGCAAAACAGAACTGTTTTAAAGAGCAACTAGGGACAGGAGGGCAGAGCAGAGGGAGAAACTATTTTAGATAGTGATCAGGAAGATCTCAGCGCTGGAGTCCCAATTCTCAGAAGACAGTGATTGTGCATTAGAAGATTTTATTACATGGTGCAGAAGAATGTCACTGAAAATTTTCAGACAAGTAATTTTGATCTTATTTACATTTCTAAAAAGTCAGTAATATGGATAAAGTGGAAGACAATTTAAACAAGCAGGAGAATGAAGAATCAGTGGTGGTTGCCCACATAAATTAGAGAAAGATGACTGAAATTTAGGAAAGAGAAAAAGATCTTGAATTTATATGCAGTGTTTTACTTCTTTAAAAGCAAATTTTTTATGGAAAATAAAACTTTATAACTTAAACCAAGTATTAGTCATCATCAGGCTTTAGGTTTGAGATCTTTATTGTAAAGAGGCATGTTGTGTGTGTATGTTTTTTGTTTGTCTGTTTCCTCATTGAGTTTATTGGTACACTTTAGGTATACAGTACAGTTGCATTCGTTATTGGGATCTTGTACCTTTACATGCCAGGTCTTGGTTCTCATTTTTTCCCCTTGTCCCTGGTCTCCCTTCACACCCTTCTCCCCTTCTCATTTACAGACACGTTGTGTTTACAGTGATCCCTAAAGGAGGTGTCCAGCAGGGTGGGTCGGGGACCCTGAGGGCCAGGAGTTTTCCATGGGGTGCTGGCAGGCCACACCCAGGCCTCTCCAAGGAGGGCCACCACTCCCCAGCCCAGTTATCCATTGCCAAGCCAGAACTCAAACTGTGTTGCCAGAAAATTTAATAATCTGATTTTTAAAAATGTGAAATGTCCTGGTTTTTCTAAGTTGGCAACTAACTCAAATTAACTAAACAAAGCAAAATGAAACACTATAAGGATCCAAACCAAAAAGAAAAAGGCCAATGTCTGAGCTCAGATCTGTCTCACCTTTCTGCTACCTCTGCTGTGGGATCCTCTATCAGGATTTCTGTTTGGCAAATCTAGATAAAAGGTTATGAAATTTTTATTATTCAAGTGGGGAAGGTGAAAATATCCTAGGGCTCTGCAGAAAGAGTGTATTAAATGAGTCTCTGAAGTCGTTGTGCTGTGGTCAGGACGATGCTCAGCTTATATCCTTTACAATCTGCAGATCTTTAACTGTGCACACCCAAGAAGAGAAATCAGGAGCCCCTCCCCACCAATGCTGGGTCAGCAGATGCCAGACCCAGCAGGCCCTTGCTATTGTATGTAGAGGCTTTGAACAGCTGCAAGTAGTTTCTGCCAAGAGCTCCACCAGTGTGACAAACACACAGCATTCTCTGAGCCCCAGGAAGCCAATTACAGCAAGGAGGCCACAGAGGACAGGCCCTGAATGGCCACCACAGCTCTCTGGCCTGCTGGCCAGGCTGGTTTTTTTCTATTCTCTCCTCATCAGAAATGAAGCCTTGGATTGAAGTTACTTATCCATGGATTTTGGTTAAAATTTAGCAGGGCATTTTGGAACTGAGTACTGTTTTTCCTGAAAAGAAAATGTTGCTCAGATGTTAAGTTCATACATGTTCTCATCACTGTCACCTTCTGTGAGAGAGTTATCCTTCTCCTTTTTCGGTGTTACCTGGTCTGTCACAGATTTTCAGCACCATAGTCTTTGAACAGAAACAGCAATTAATAAAACACCATGAATGTGCTGAAAAATCCTTATGTCATATCACAAATTCTTTGTGATATCTTTCATGGGAAGAAAGCATTCTTAACACAGAATTTCAGGCCAGAAAAATCATCCCTTCTTAAAGGAACTTTTATTTCATTTCTGTATTGGCTCTCTTAAACATTTCTCAGTTCTTATCAGGGCATTCTTGTCTTTGGGCCGGATTCATACAGTAATATATTGTTATCTATATAAGGTTGGAACAGTCAATGGGGATAAATGAACAAATGGTCATGCAATGTTTTTGTGATAAGTGTGTGACTGCTAGCTGTGATGATTAGTGTAAGGAACATTCACACAAGTTGGGAAGTGTGTTACACTAACGGCAGCAGGAAGAAAAGGAGAAAGAAGGTAATGATGGTGAAATTCTGCCTATAGAAAACAAAATATATACAAAAATCTAAGGATAAACCTAACAAATTATTTTTACCCTTTGAGTAAAAGTTTTCATTATATAAAGTAGTAAATTTATCAAACAGTGAAGTTCTCAAATCAGATAATTATATTATTTCCAAATGGGTATGGCTTCTTGTTGAGCTGTTCTATGTAATTTTTATCAGCACTTCTATCCATTTGAATTTATAGCGAAGCAATTCTTTGGGAGATCAGCTAGAGGCAGAACTCCAGAGTAAGAGAACTGAAAGATAACTTGAATAATTAGAAAACTATCTTTTCTCAGTTTTCTAAGTAATTCACACTTGACAGGGTTACAAAGCTGTGTCTATGCTGAGATACTACGGATGAACCCA
Organism: Fukomys damarensis; assembly: GCF_012274545.1. NCBI lineage: Eukaryota > Metazoa > Chordata > Mammalia > Rodentia > Bathyergidae > Fukomys > Fukomys damarensis. Next base: position 522,117 of record NW_022900917.1, read on the forward strand.
GAGAGTAGAGTTACCTGGCCTCTACAGAGAGAGAGAAACCTGGCCTGCCTTCTTCAGGGCAGAGAACAACCTACCCCTGAGGCAAGGTTAGTCAACATTCATACAACTTCCTTCTACAGTTGACAGATGCTTTATTTATTGTTTAGAAGCCATAAGCTATGAGTCCTGGCCTCCTTTGCTACAGACTGAAATAACAACTAACAGGCAGTGATACTTCAGCCTCAGGTTAATTGAGCTTGATCTGGAAGTTTGGGAGGAAGTAATAGGTCACCTGGTGTGAGCCTTTGCTGAAGCCATTCCACTCCTGTTGGCCAGCAACACAATGGTTTCCTGTGAGTGGTGACCTCTCTGGCCTCAAGCCCAGGGGAAAACTCTTGCTGGGCTCTGAGTCCTAGGAGTCTCTCTCTTTATCGGTCCCTAGGTGAGCGTGTAACCAAGTCCCAGTCTGGGAAAAAAAAAACGAAAGAGAAATTCCTTGGGAAAAATAAAAATCTCTTCTGCTAGCCTTTCCTGAAATGCTACATCTGCCCTGTGATTATGGGTAGCGGTTGGGGCACAGAAAGTGAAAGAATCCCAGAAACATTAATGAACACCCTGTTATTGTTGAGCTTCAGAGGGACTCCCAGATTTATTAAGTGAAAAAACAAATTTCTGTATTTATTCTAATTTGGCTTTACAGCTAAAAACATTTTAACTGATATATTCAGCAAGAAAAATCATGTTAAGAAGACAGGGCACAGTGGCAATGTTGATTGCTATGTCCCATTTCTCTTCCAAGGCACTGTTCTAGGAGGTTGCAACTGATGTCTCCATGCACAGCACAGGTGCTGAGGTGCAGAGGGCGCACAGCACAGTGGATGAGTGGATAGGGTCCTGTGCCGAACCACCCCACAATTACTCTTTTGAGATTTTTGTAGATCAAGTTTTAAAACCCTTGAAGTGAGGCAAATAAGATAATTATTGATGAAATGTCAGGGAAGAATGTTCTGAAGTGATAAAATCTAACAGAAGTGCAAAGGCTTCTGGTCCCTCCTCTCTCCAGATTGTTTGTTCTGCATTGTGTTTTTCTGTGATCATTGGATTTTTGCTCCATTGTTACATAATTTTTGGAATGATATTTTTGGCAATGCAGTGCCCGTATTCAATAGCACTAAATCTCAAAAAGCACAGGTGCAGAGAATCTTTCACACATCTAATATGTAAGGAAAATTCCTATCAACTTGATATAAAATTACACTATATCATCTTAAATACAATTGAATGGGAAGGCTGACAAAAACAGGAAAAACACTAAGAAAGATTTGCCATCACCATGTTTAACCAAGAGATTTTCATTTGGTTTATGAATAGAAACCAAGAAGCAAAGCAAAGTTGACTTTTTCAACTACAGACATATAAAGAGCAGTCATCACTAAAGGGAGGGAACATAAAATACTTGAGAAATAGAAACTTAGAGTGAAAACTGATTTCCAATATTTTGGTAATGGGTCATTACAAAAAGACTAAACTTTAGAAACATAAGATAGACCCCCATGTTGGGCACGCATTCGTGTGTAGATTGTTAAAAGCACGAGCCAGCCTATGTCATGAGTGTACAACTTATAATCTGTATTTGTTTCCTGCTTAACTGTTCAATTCCTAAGTCCAGTTTCTTCTGACTTCCCTAGAGCATTTGTTTTTAAATAGCATTACATTTCTGTCCCATTTTTAAGACTCTATACTTCCACCAGTAATTTGATAATAAAATGATATATTTACAGACCAACTTTTATTTCACTTTGGCTAAAGATTTCCTCTTTATAGAACTGGGCTTATTAAAGTTGTTTTTTTTTTCCTCCCTTTAAATTATAATGGAAAAAGACAGCTGGAGAGATCCATTATGGTTGGGAATGTGGAATGATGTTTCCTCATAAAAATATTGGTAAAATAATCATGCTGGAGGGTAACCTCTTTCAGGATACATGTTAATTTCCGGTAAATTTTTATAATATCAAAATCACTCACTAATATCTTGAAATGGAGCTGCAATACTAGGCATATGTTAAGGTATTGTCTTAGTTATTTTCTTGTTGCCGGGACAAAATACCCGACACCCACAAGTTAAAGGAGGAAAGGTTTATTTTAGCTCAGTTTGCAGAGGTTTTGGTCCATAGGCAGCTAGCTCCAAGGCAGGGTGGCAGGGCTGCATGTCAGGAAGGCATAGCAGAGGAAGAAATGGTCCATTGCATGGCAGGCAGAAAAGAACATGGCTTTCTTCTTCTTTTCATTTTCATTCCATCCAGGCCAAAAGCCTATTGGCTGGTGTCACCCCTACCCAAGATGGGCTTTCCCTCTTCAGTAAATCCATCACCCACACCCAGAAATATGCTAAACCAATCAGTAGGTTAATCCAGTATCACACACTCATGATCCAGTCACTCTCAAAAGCCCCAGCTAGGCTCTGGGGAGCATCTAGATGCAAGCCATAACATGTATCTATTCAGAAGGAGAAATTTGAAGTAGATCTGCTTTGCCTCCTCTCCTAGAGTAATACTTTGGATGTTAAGTATCTCCAAAGGTCCATGGTTAAGAACTTGCTATTGGGTGGTGGCCACACCCTTAAACAATGGGACCTAGTGGGAGCTCTTCAGGTCCCTGCAGGATACTCTAAAGGTGAATGTGGGACTCTAGCCCCTTCTCTCTCTGTCTCTCTCTGTCTCTCTCTCTCTGTCTCTCTCTCCCTCCCCATCCCCTCTCTGCTTCTCAGACACAAGGTGAGCAGAATTCAATCCATGTTGTGCTCCCACCCTTGTACCCCACTGGAAATCTATAAGGAATGTGTCTACCAGATCTTAGACTAGAACTTCAAAAATTGTGAACCAAAATAGACCTTTTTACCTTATAAATGGGTTATCTCCAGAGTTTATTACAGTATCAGAAAGCAGACTAACATACCTTCTTACTGAGGTTTGAATTTGTTTGCAGTGTAGTGGGAAACTCATTGTCTTTTGGGCAAGATCTCTCATACATCTGAGTCTCCTCTTCTTATTAAAAATAAAAAGGAGATCATGGCCTCAGATTTTGTAACAATTGCATGAGCTAATGCTTGTGAAACACTTTATAAAACATTAAGCATTCTAAACATTTTTACCCACTCCTCCTACATCAAACTTATTATGTGTCATTATTTAAGGCCACTTACAATAGCAGACTAACATACCTTCTTACTGAGGTTTGAATTTGTTTGCAGTGTAGTGGGAAACTCATTGTCTTTTGGGCAAGATCTCTCATACATCTGAGTCTCCTCTTCTTATTAAAAATAAAAAGGAGATCATGGCCTCAGATTTTGTAACAATTGCATGAGCTAATGCTTGTGAAACACTTTATAAAACATTAAGCATTCTAAACATTTTTACCCACTCCTCCTACATCAAACTTATTATGTGTCATTATTTAAGGAGCCACTTACAACTACCTCTCATCTGTCATGACTATTATACTCTTAAATTAGTTTATGCTTTAAGCAGCTGAAGGAAAGAAAAGCTACTTGTGTCAATCCTGAGAAACCCAAATGTGCTAGCCTGCTATGATAAGCAGCTCCTTCTGTGTATACTAGGCAAGTCAGGACCCTGTGGAGACTCCCAGGCATTCCCATGGACAATGAGGGTGTGAGAAAGACTTCAGAATCTATCCATCTCTCTGCAGTCCTCGTCCCACTCACTGGCCTGCCTTGGTTTTGCACCTTTCTTTGTCTCTATCCTCAGCCTGTGTTCATTCATGAAAGCTCCACTAATAAAAGGCTGTTCTTTAATTTTTATTGAATGAAACATTTGGAGAGGGGGAATATGACCTACTAATAAGAAAAAGTAAAATTAATATTAGAATATTCTTTTAAACTGAGCTGTCTCTTCCATCTGTAAATATTTCTGTATTTCTTCTACTGAATTTCTTTTTGTCCAAGACTTCTAAACCACCAATTTGTACCTTTATTCCAAACCACTTGTAAATCCTCATTAATATATTGTGCAGAACATTGTTTCCTAATTTTCTCTTTCCATGCCATGCATTAAGGACCTTTCCATCACTTAAAATATCAATATATTCATTAAGGTGTTTTTTAAAATAGCAGACTAGAACAGAGGACTAAGCAGAGGCATTGTAGTTAGAATTTATGTTTACACGATTTGAAGCACAATGAATTGCTTCCATGTGTTACTTCATGTAACCTTTCCCACACTCTTAGGTGGTATGTTTATTATTATCCTAATTCCATAGATGAGGAATCTGATGCCAGCTTTGTATCTAGTCATTTGTTTCTGTTTTTCTATATTGTGTCTAGGATGAAGGACTTCATATAAATAAAATTTAAATAACATCCTGATCTAAAAATGAGTTAATTGACACGTTGTCTAATGAAAACCAAAAATAATCACTCCCACTGATGGAAAATAACTGGAATAAAGTAGAGTGTGTATGTGTATGTATATGTATGTTGTTTACGTTTCTCTTCCCTTCACCGATTTCACAGACATATTATAATCACTGACTATGTACTTGATCTTATGGCTTACTCTACCTTTGGACTTATTCATAATACTTTTCATTCATTTTGATTGCCACAGCTTTAAAGAAAATTGATGCTTTGACTTTTATATCTAACAAGAATTTATGAGTCCATGTCAAATATGCATAGTTCATGATAGTGTCAACATTGTTGCTTCTCTTTACTTTTAGAAATTTTCAAATTATTTGGGTTTTTTGTTTATCATTGTTTAAATATTTGGGAAATTCAACCTGATTTTGTGGTATAAGGATAAAGAATTTGGAATGTTATGTTATGATCTTATTACTCTCCTCAAATTCCTAAGAGATATTGAGCAATTTTTCAAATTTTTCTCATTCTCTAAAATTTCATTTTAAATTGGGGACAATGCCTAGCTCACACAGATAAGAATATACTAAGGGAGAGACTCTTTTAAAGGGATTTTAAAGATTATTTTGAGATTTTATAATAGCCTTGCAAGTGCAAGGACCCGAGTTCAATCCCTGGTACCCCCCCACCCCAAATAATCACAATAGTAATATTTTTGTTTTATTTTTAAGGTTATTCATGTGCATAAAATATATACATATTTAGAAGTTTACTATGAAAAATGATACTCTTAGATAATAGAACTCAAAATCTTCAAAAACACATGGCTGCGATGCTGTTGCTGTATTTTCAGTCTTAAGTATCACCCACAGATGACTTCTTATGGGCCTGAGCTCGTCAGTCTCCTCCCCTTCTCATCCCTTGGTACATACAGTTGCTTCCCACCTCAATCCTTCCGCTACCGTCATAGTAAAATTTTATTTAGCTCATTGCTCAGTGTTCATAGTAGCATAACTTTCTAAAGGCTCCTCAAAGCCACACCATTCAAATCACTACGATCACTTTGCCTTTATTACTAATCTTTATAAGTTCCTTGGAGCTAATAATTGCTTTATTTTCCTTCACTTTAATGTTTATATATCCTTGAGGATACAGGACATTCATAAGAACTTGCTTCGGTGATAACGGAAATTAAAACTAAGGCAACAGGACAAATTTATGAGCCAAAGAGTAGAAGAAAACAGAAGAAGGTGAAGGAGGGGGAGGAAAAAGGAAAGAGATGGAAAAGAGGAAGGAGAAAGAGGGAGAAGGAAGGAGAGTGAGCGCGGGGGACTGAGGAGCAGAGAAGAGGGACGGAGTGTCATTGGAAGACGACAGGTGAAGGGGACAAGTTCAGCTCACAGAACAGTACTGGCTTTCATGCACCCCTGGGGTGGGCTAGGAAGTGGTCACTACGCACTGGGTCATGAGCATGGCATTCACGGGAGGGGTTTCCTAGGGAAGGACCAGCTTCTAGTGAAAGAGATACTGCTATCCTGGAGACGTCATAGTGCCTCTTTATGTTGCAGTGTACCTGGTCCTTGCGCTAAGAGTAGGGAGATAAGCAGAGGGACAATCCATGCGCTACTAGCAAGGGAAGGCTGGAAAAGGACATCTCCTCACCTTCAGTGGGTACTAGGTCACGGAGCAGAGGCTGAGAACCGCCCCCCACACCATGTCCTGTCTTACGAGGGCGGTGCCTGTTCTATTGCATCATGACGGAGTGGAATGCAATCTGGGACCACTCACCACTGTATGAATACCCCCTCCAAAGTTTACATCAGATGTTCTATTCATTTCATCTTGGAAAAATTATTCGTGGAGTCTCCCGACTGATTCTCATCTGTGTGTTTACACTTCAGGAACTGGCTGCCGTCCCAAGGCTTTTCTTCCTCCTTCACTTTGGTGCAGTTCTCCTTCAACAGCTTTCTGACAAAAGTACATGGAAGAAAAATTTTTGCACTTTGGCACGTCTAAAGTTATCTTTATTCCATACTCATTCTGTATTTTTAGTTTACAACAGGATGGAACCCTCCATTTAGTCATTTTCACCCCAGGATTTTGCAAGTATTGTTCCATTTCTATTACTTTTCCCAGGACATATGGTTTTTAAGTTTCTCAAGGTTTTAATTTTTTGTTCTCTTTCATTTGTGACCTGTCTGTAACAGGAGCTTGCTGGATCTTCCCTTTATCTTCAGCTTGCTGAGTTTCACTGTTATATGCTTTGATGTGGATCTTTTTTTTTTTTATTTCTTCTTTTGGGTACTTCATAATTTCTTTTTATTTATGAAGGCACATTTCCTTTCCTTTGGTTTTCTCTGCTCTCTTTTCTTGAACTTATGAAATCCCCAGTCTCCGGGATCAGACTGGTTGTGCTTCAATCCTAGGTTTTCTTTGCTTGGTGGTGGTGGTGGTGGGGCTACTGGGAATCAAACTCAGGACTTGCACTTGCCAGGCAGGCACTGCTGAGCTACATTGCCAACCCCAAATCCTAGGTTTTCTGCCATGGAATGATGTGCCCTAATGCTTTCGTGTTGCTGGTTTCCTATTAGGATAATGAAAATAGCGCAGTTCCTATAGGCACCGGCTTTTGTGGGAAGTGAGTGAGCAATGTGGAACCTCCCAGTGCATCCTGCCATGTATAGTAATTGGTTTGATTTCCTAGCCTGTTGATACAAGGTTCAGACATTTCTCTCCTACCTGCCACTTGATGCTTTTGCTTTGATATTTCTGGGAATTTTTCTCAATTGAACCTTGCAACCCATCTATTATTTTTAAATCTATTTTTTTATCTTTAATTTCTAAAAATTCTTGTTTATCCCAGGCTTATACTATCTTCATATGCCCTGAGGAGATTAATGATTGTCTAGCTTTCTTTGCATAATTTGCTTCCTCAACATCTTCTTTTATCCTCCTTTTCAAAATATGTTCCAAGTGAAAGCCCTTCCTCAACTGTCCAGTAATTCTGATTATCAGTTCTAATATGAGAACAGAAGACCAAAGCACTGAGCAAAGACCTGTGCGAGAGGGGTTATCACTGACCTGCTACCAGATTTCACTGATGAGCTTCCAGTGTCAGGGTCTTCACCGTGTCCTCTGTGTCAGTCATCTTCCTGGATGAAATGACTCTGCTGTCTTTCTTGGAGGCTAGGAATGACATTCAAACTTCTGGGATCAACGTGGGCAAAAAGGACCAGACATTGCAACATCCTATCCTTACAAGGTACCCTCCCTTGACAAGGGCCCAGTGTTTGCCAGGCCAGAGCGTTGTGTGCTTTTCTCTGAAAGCAATAAACCTCCAATCTTTTGTGCTAGTGGAGAAGAGCAGTTTACCAGCCACACAGAGAAGACAGAAAATCTGGAGATCTGCTTCGTAGATATCTCTGCATCTACCCTCTTTATTTTGGCTGTTTCCTTTACTCCCCACTGTGTGTACTAAGAACTAATATTTTAGGGGATTTTAAACTAGAATTAATTCTTTACTGTTTCCTTTGCAGTCATGGGATTTAGCTTTCTCAGTATGCTAAATCAATACCACTTTCCCATAATGCTATGTGGTTTTTCCTTCTCTAAATCCTTTTCCCTCATTTTCTTTCTTTTTTTTTTTTGTACCGGGGATTGAACTCGGGTCCTTGCGCTTGCAAGGCAGTCCACCTCCCTCATTTTCTAAATCCTAATTCCTTTTTCCTCATCTTTTTGAGTTCATTTCTTTTTTAAAATATTCTTTTCTGAATTTCTTTTTCTGAAAAGGTTTGGTATGGGGCTAAAATTGATATTTATATGTGTTCAATCATCAATATTTTCCTTAAAGTTGTAAAGCAAAGCTTTTGGTTGTTCTTTTATGTGCCAATCTGTCTCGATTCACTAGAGATGGAGATTTGTCTCTTGACTCCTCAGAGAAATGTCATAAAAATTGGGAAACCTGATACAGTTGCTATCCCCTATGCTAGTTCCATTCATTGAACTCACTAGGTTATATAACTAATTTGACTCCTCAGACTTAGAAGATTAATCCTTGACGTCTAGCTATTTTACACTGAAGAAACTAAGCAGCTTTGTGAATGGCAGGGATGAAGTGAACTTAATCATCAACTCTTCCTCTTTGCTCTTTTTGTAATACTTCCTTGAAAATAAACAGGAGGATGAAAACTGTTTCTGGGAAGTAAAAAATGAAGATAGAAGAGCAGAGAGATGAACAGATTCATGGTAACAGTGACTCTTAATATAAGTTCAAGTCTCCCTTAACTTCATGAAGTATCTTCATAGCCTTAACCACATGTATCAATAAATTATCATTTGTTTCCCCCAAAATCAGTCATTTCTTACCACTGAAAGAATCTTTTGTGTCCTCTAAAGAATTAAGTTTCCTGGTACTAAAAACATGGGCATGATTTTCATCAATATAACTAGAATAAATTTTTTATGTTGCCTCAGAAATTATTATACTTTTTCTCACTTTATTTCTACTTAAGCATTTTTTCCCCAGTACTGGGGATCAAACTCAGGACTTTGTGCTTGCCAGGCAGGTGCAGTGCCACTGAGCTAAGTCCCTGGCCCTCCCTACATAAGCAGTTTTGTTTTATTTTGGTTCTTTTTTTTTTTTTTTGTTTTTTTTTTTTTTTTTTTTTTTTTTTGTACCGGGGATCGAATGCAGGACCTTGCACTTGCAAGGCAAGCAGCAGAACCACTAGGCTAAATCCCCAGCCCTAAGCATTTTTTGTGTAGAACAAAAAAGTGGAACTCAAATACACAGAATAATTCCTGGGAATCTCTACAGAATACATCTGCATTAAAAAGACTTTCCATCTCAACTTTTCTTCCCTTAAATCCCATGAATTGAATTTAGTGAATGGAGTCACTCGAGGTTAAATTTCTCTAGAATTCTCTCTTAAGATTTTGGTGCCTGCTGTTTTTTATCTTCAGAAGTCAAAATAATTTGTCATGACATTATTAAATTCAGAATTATCACCCAACCAATAAGGTTCAATGTTCACAGTAAATAGGTAACTAAGATATATAATATCTACTCCTATAATTTTTTAAAATATATAATTTTATGCAGCATTCTTTTTTAGATTAATAAACCCTCCAACCTCTAACACAGTCCCTGTTTCTGATAATAAAGTATTTATGGTCATATAATGGCATAAATGTGTAACTGTTTGGGTACAGGGTTGTGGTGGTCTGGTCCAATGCTCTGAAGCCTTCAGAAGAGGGCCTCCCAGTGTAGACCCACAGGGGTCTGGTGCCCACTCGGGATGGTCTCAGCCGCACTCATCCAGCCATCTGCTCACCTTGTGGATACTCAACATATAGACAGTGATGTGGTCCTTTCTCTCTCTGTCTTCTCTCTACCTTCTCTACCCTCTTCCTTATGCTCCTGGTCCTTATGAAAAGCTGCTTTAATTGGCTACAAGATCCCCTTAACCTCAATATTGATCCTTCACAGTTACACTAAATTTAGTCATTTTTACATTTTTAAAAATCACGTAGAAATGAAACCATAAGGAGGAAAAGGATTAAATCTTCAATAGAGATAAAAAATAAAATACTAAATATGGACAAATAACTTCATTCTTCCCTGGAAGGGAGGAAAGAGTCTCACAGGGAATGTAGATAAGAGTTGTTTGGGTTTGCCTGGAAGGGTTCAGCCTTACTCAACCTAGAGATCCCTTTTTTTCAGTAAGGAGTCATCAACTTGGCTTCATTTAATGGCTGACATGCATCTCTTTCATCTTCTCTCTCCTGTTTATGCTCCAGAAAAAACACCATTGTACACATAAGCACCTCCATGAGCTTACTTTCTAATGCCACGTACACAAGTGCTTGCAGTGCATGACTGGTGTCCTGACGTGCATTCCCCTCCACCTCCTGTCATGCTTTAGCAACAGCATCACTGGTTCAAACCACCCCTGTGGAGTCCTGTTCCTGGGCTGCTCCACTGCATTTCAGCCCAAGAGCCCAGATGTGAAGCTCAGGCCTGAGGTTCAGAAGTTAATCTTGAAAGTGCCAGGACATCTGGAAGCCATCGGTGTTTTCACCAATCTTATCACCACGTGGCAGTGAATAGGCACAAGTGCCATCACAGACCAGGAGCAAAAGGATGTGACGTGAACACACAGCAACCTGCCCAGAAAAACTGTTGTTGGAGGAACATGATTTAACACAGGCCAAGTACATATATAAATAAAACCAAAAAGCTCTTGGAGTTGGGAGGGTGTATGGCCTTTCTGCTTTATACTGATTATACCAACTGGCTTTTCTATATCTGAAAATAAATAAATTAGTATAAACTTCTCAGATGCTATCGTTTAGAATTCATGCTATTTGTGAAATGTGCAGTGCACATGCAGATGAATTTACCCTTTCCATACAGTTCCAATTATTAGCAAAATAAAACTAGATAAGTGCATTTTATAAGCATGGTGAACACGCCTTCCATACTGGTTATCGACAGTTGTCTATAGCTATTGATTTTTATTTTAAAATTATTAGAGAAAATTATGGGGCAAAAGATGTGTGCTGAGCCTGAAAATACGACCAAGAATGACTCATATAGTAAAGACCACATACGAAAACAGCTTCCCCAGACAAAGAGAGCTAATCTTAGCATTTTGTTTCATATAACATTCTTAATATGATTTTATTCTGGAGAAATTCCCATCTCTATTCTAGTTCTTTGATGCCTTTTCCTATTTGGAAAATGTAATTAAGCAAAGGAATGAAATAAAAGATACAAATATTATAAAAGAGATGGAAGTATTTACAAATAGTATATTTATTTACCTAAAAGGCTCAGGAAAAAAATAAATAAAAGGCTTAGGAGAAGCAAGCTAACAATGGGAAGCAATAAATATTCAGTAAGTAAAATAGTTTAAAAAGTAAACCAAAATAGTCAACAACTTTCCATATACACTAAAAACTTCTTTGGAAATTATACAGAAAGAAAAATTTAATATAAAAAATAACAATTCAGTTACTACTCAATAGTAAAAAATTACAATATAAATCAACTATCCAAAATCAGAGATTAACTTTTCCCCCCAGTTCTGGGGATTAAACACAGAACCTCAAATATACTAGACAAGCATTCTACCACTGAACTATATCCCAAGCCCTTTTTTAGTTTCTATTTTTGAGACAACAAATTAGCAATTCTCCTACCTCCTCCTCAAGAGTATCAGGGATTACAGGTTTGCATCACCATACCTAGGAAAACACTGTAAACTCTTTAGAAAAAACACAGGCAATAGTATACAGCTGAAGATTGCAATATATGGACTTTTTCTATTTTTTATTTTCTACTGAGGATCAAACTCAGGTCCTTGTGCTTGTAAGACAGGTGGTGGAACCACTGAGCTAAATCCACAGCCCAGATTGCAATATACAGAAAGATATAACATTTATATTCTAGAACTCATTTGCAATGACATCATGAATTCTCTGTGATTCTAATTAGAAAAGTGGTCTTATGAAATAGGAAAAAAATAATTTAAAATTTTATGTGTCAGATGACTGCATACATCAGACTACTGAAGAAAATCTGAAGGCAAAGAAATGTAAACAATTCTGCTAAATACTGAAATACACTTTACAGTAATTAAAATAGGATTCTGGTACAAAGATGGAAAAATAAATAGCACATATAAGAAAATAAAAAACTAAGTGAAATAAATAAGTGACACATGTGTAAATACCGAATAGTTTCTCTGGTGTGAAAAACTATAATAGTATATAAGATCCTAATGAGATAATTGACAATGTGAAATAGGAAGAAAAGGGCTAAAGGTGTAGGAAAAGTGGGAAGGATAGGGGAAAGCTAATAAGGGAAAAGAAAAAAATATGAGAAAATGAAAAAACTGGAAATGAAGTGTGTATACATGGGGAGGGGAGGAGGGGGTGAAGGGAGGGCAGGGACAAGGGGAAAAAATGAGAACCAAGACCTGTCATGTAAAGGTACAAGATCCCAATGAGAAATGTAACTGTACTGTATACCTAAAATGTACCAATAAACTCACTGAGAAAAAAGAAAGAAAAAATTTTTTAAAATGCATGCCAGTACATTTGGGAATTAAGAATAATCTGTGGAGGAAAGCCTGATTAGTCAATATATAGTGTTTTCATGACTGGCTAGCTATTTGGAAAATAATTTAGCTAGATTCCTACCTCTCTTGTTATACAAAAATAAATTCCAGATGAATAAAAAAAATTAAACTGAATCCATAAATGTAGTTTAAAAAGAACTTGGATGAATGTTTTTTAATAAATTTGGAATAGAAAAGGTGTTTTAAAACTGACACAAGACACAATTCAAAAAGAAAAGACTGATAATTTTGACTATATATAAATGAGAGCTTTCTGTACATTTAAACACCAGTAAAGCAAAAGAGTCAACCTGGAACACATGAACATGACAAATATGGTAGACAAAGGACTAATGTTTTCAACACATACTTTTATTTTATTTTATTTTTGGTACTGGGGATCAAACTCAGGTCCTTGTGCTTGTGAGGCAAGTGCCAGAACCACTGAGCTAAATCCTCAGCCCCAACACATATTTTTTAACCTCTTAAAAATCCATAAAACACTAACAATGAAAACTCAGTAGCAGAATGAACAAAGTACTCCAACCAGCTGGCTTTAGAAAAAGAAACATATAAAACTGTGAAAAGATACTCAGCCTCAGTTATAATTTTACAAATACAATATAAAAGAGAGTATGAACATTTATTTAAACAAAATAAGCAGGATTAAAATGTGATAATACTAAGTATTGCACAAGTAGGCCAATGTGAAAATATGACCTTGTTGATGAAGGTTTGTTGGGAGAATAGTGAACTTTTTTGAAGGACAATTTATATAAATGCAATTTCTGTTGAGCTAGCAATGGCACTTGGCAAATTCAAAAATGTTCAAAATTATGTCCAAAAGAGTTTACATTAGCCACAGGCAGTTACAGCCATGCTGCATATTAAACACTTCTGTGTGAGCTGATGCGCAGTTCTTCCACAGGACTCTGAAATTAGTTGTCCACTGCCCCATCTACCTGGCCTTAAAGGATAGTGTCTGGACAAATAGGGGGGCCTCTGTCTAGTATAAAGTTTGACATCCAATTTTATTGGTCATTACTTATAAAGATTTACAATATTTTTAATATCACCTATGCAAATGAGAATGCTCACTGCAGTGTTTTGAAAATACCTAGTCACTACTAGACTAGCAGTGTTGGCAAACCCATGGCACGTAAGCTGCTGAGGGCTGTTTTTGTCACTGAAAGCTCTAAAAGGTTCACCATCACTGGGGTACATTAATAGATTAGAAGCATAATTTGTGTAATTTTACCAACACTATGAAATATTATGCCATAATTTTAAAAAATAATAAGGTAGCCAGGCATGGTGGCACAAGCCTATAATCCCAGCACTCGGGAGGCTGAGGCAGGCAGATTGCTGTGAGTTGGAGACCAGCCTATGCTACATAGTGAGTTCTAGTTGAGTCTCAACTACATAGTGAGACCCTGTCTCAAAACAAACAAACAAGGAAACAAAACAAAACAATAATGAAAAGGTAAATCTATATGTAATGATATGGAGCAATGTCTATAACTGATTGCTAAGCTTAAAAGATATGTTGTAGAATGTCATGCATGTAGTGATTCTGTTTATAAATGTGTATATTAAAATATTTATTTAATAAGAGATATTTAAAATATGCACAAAAATTGTCAGGAAGGATACACTCCAAAGAATAAACTGAGCAATGGGCATACATAACAGGAGAGTCCTACTTCTTACTTCTATAGTATTTGACATTTCTAATTTTCCTATTCAAATGATCATGTATTGCTTATGAAATAACCTCTTAATTTACATGAAATATCACTGATAATTTGAGTCTTCTTTAATTCAGAGTCTTAAAATTGTCTGTGAAACCTCTTAGTGGCTAGAGAAGACTATGAAACATTTTTAAAAAAATGTTTTTAAATGTTTAAAGAAAACACATAGAAGTAAAAAGGAAACTAATTACTAATTTCAATACAATTATTGAAATATTTTAAAACTTATGACATAAAAGAAATACTTCTTTTTTAACACATTTGATAACACTAATAGAAGCTAGCCTAATAACTACTATAATTCCAAAGAAGCAATAAGCATATATGATACTCTGCAATATCGGCAAAAATTATAAAATGACATGAAAATATATGTGCCTACTATGCATGACAGTTTCAGATATTACTAATGGCACTATTGTTTATTGCTTATATTTATAATTGGAAATGCTGGCTACAGCCAGTGGCCTGCCATACCATCAGTAAGTTCCTGCAGATTCTGGGATGCAGCTGTGTGGACCAGAGTGGCACGCATGCAGGTGGATCCCAGACAGGGCCCCAGCATGACCCCAGAGGCACAGACACATGTGTTCAAGCCACAGGCCAGCCTAGAAAAGAGCAGCACGGCTTCACAAGCTTCAGCCAGAGACCCACCATACCATTGGCTATAGCCAAGGGCCCACCTAGAAAGAACTACACAGACACACAAGGAACAGCCAGAGGCTCTACCCAAAACCACTGATAAGTGTGTGGAGATCCTAGCCAGAAGCCTACACAGACAACAGGAACTGGGGTACAAAGCCCCCAGCCCAAAGCTGGCCCAGACAATAGCTATATAGGGGTCCCAGTGAGAGGCACACCTAGATATCATCCCAAGTGTGCACAGGCCCCAGCTAGAAGCCTGCCCAAACAACAGGTCAGCTCAGAGATCTAGTAGGCCACCACTCTAAACCCAGGAATTGCTGTACTGGTGAGCATCAGAGTAAGGCTGCTTGATGGCTTGCTGAGAAGTGAAGACCACTGGGTGAGCAAAACACTGCCTCAAAAAAGGCACAGCAAGCTGCATCTGTTGAAATGAGAAGACATGGAAATAAGTTGCAAAGCCATACCTCCTAAGGCAACCCCATAGGGAAATGAGATGGAACAATCTGATACTCAACCAACTGGACTCCTTGAAATGGCAACAAAAAAGGACCTGAAAAAAATGAAATCAGGAATAATTTCTCAGATAACAGCAGAGATTGTTCCCATAGTGCAAGACATGATTGATAAACCTAGAGTGAACACAAATAAAAAAATAGAGTAGCTGAGAAGCATGATGGAATCCTATCACAGGAAACAAATGGAATCCATAAAACAGATAAACAGATTT
>NW_022900917.1:537866-588218 GCF_012274545.1 Fukomys damarensis
TTCAGCTATAGAAGATAGGATTGCAATTAGTGACCAAGGAAAGAAAAATTTCTTAAAAATAGTAAGGGACCATGAGAAATCAATCCAGCAGCTGCTAGATGATTCATAAAAAATAACAAAAGACTGATCAGAGTCAATGAAGAAACAGGAGAGATACAGATGACATAAAAAAACTGTTCCTAGAAGTAATGGCATAAAACTTCACAAATAGGGGACTTATAGGACTCCAACTAGTTGTGATAAAAAAAAAATCTACACATAGGCATATAATACTTAAGATTTCAGAAACCCAACAGAAGAACAAAATTTTACAAGCATTTAGATAAAAAACAAAAACAAATCAGAAACAAAGGAAAGCCCATCAGAATCACAGCAGACTTCTCAAACACAAGCCCACAAGGCAAGAGCATGGAGTGATGTATTTCAAGTCCTCTAATCCAGATTGATGCACCCTGCAAAATTATCTTTCAAAATTTATGGAGAAATAAGATACTTTCATGACAAAGGGCACATTAGGAACTGCATGAATACTAAACCAGCACTCCAAAACATTTTAAATATTATCCTATAAAAGGAAAATGAGAATCACAACCAGAGAGAGCCTACCAGAATGAATTCATCAGTCATGACAAGAAATTAAATGCAAAGGGAGAGAATCCAATAAAAAGAAAAAGTCATGAAAAGGATGTCAATACACATCACTTATAGCCATCAATGTTATTGCTCTCAATTCACCAGTCAAAAGAAATAAACTGGAAGAATGAGTCAAGAAGCAAGATCCAAAAATATGCTGCATACAAGAAACACACTTAATTCAAAAAAACTCATAGACTGAAAGTTAAAGGGTGGAAAACAGTACTCCATGTGATTGCCCCCGCCAAAAAAAAGCAGGAGTAGCTATCCTCTTTGCAGATTAAGTGGATTTCTAACAAACACTGATTAAGAGAGACAAATGACACTACATCCCTGTAAAAGGAACAGTCCAAGAGGAAGAGATGACAATCACAAATACATATGCACCAAATACTACTGTGCCCAACTATATAAAACAAATACAGATATGAAAAATCAAATAAGCACTAACACAATAGTAGTGGGGGACCTCAATACCCCACTGTCACAAATAGATAGATAAATCAACCAGACAAAAATAAACAATGAAATAGTAGAACTCAATGAAACTCTTGAACAAATGAACTTAACAGATGTTTACAGAGTGTTCTACCCCACAAAATCAGAATACACATTCTTTTCAGCTGCACGTGGGTCATTCTCCAAAATAGACCATAAACTTGCTCATAGAACATGTTTAAGTAAGTACAAAGGAACTGAATTTATCCCCTGTATACTATCAGACCATAGTCTGAAACTGGAGATCAATAGCAGAAGAAACCAAGAATTCCATGAACACATGGAAATTGAACATACACCTCTGAAGAACCACTGGGTCACACAGTAAATTAAAGAAGAAATCAGACAGTTCCTACAATTAAATGACAATGACAATACAACATATCAGAATCCATGGGACACAATGAAAGCAGTCTTACAAGGGAAATTCATAGCAGCGAATACTCATATTAGGAAAACAGAGCAAGCTGAATTACACAGCTTGATGCTGAACCCGAAGCTTCTAGAAAAAGAAGAACAGGACAAACTCAAAACTCATACAAGGAAGGAAATTATACAGATCAGAGTAGAAATGAATCAATGGAGACTAAGAGAATGATACCAAAAATATCATTGACAAAAGTTGATTGTTTAAAACAATAAACAAAACTGACAAAGATTTAGCCAACCTTATCAAAAAGGAAAGAAAAAGCCCAAATCCATGCAATTAGGAAAATGAAAGGATGAAATTACAATGGACTCTGCATAAATCCAGAGGATTTTCAATACCAACGTCAAGAACCTATATGCCAATAAGATGGAAAACACAGAGGAAATGGACAGATTCGTAGATATGTATGAATTACTAAAGAATGAAGAAGCCCTAAAAATTCTAAACAACCCAATAACAATTAATGATATTGAATTTTATTTATTTATTATTTATTTTGGTGTGGTACTGGGGATCGAACTCAGGACCTCACGCTTGCAAGGCAAGAGCTGGAACCACTGGGCTATAAAGTTTTTGTAAATGGGGAGGGGGGAGGGGTGAAAGGAGGGCAGGGACAAGGGGAAAAAAAAGAGAACCAAGACCTGTCATGTGAAGGTACAGGATCCCAGTAATGAATGTAACTGTATTGTATACCTAGATTGTACCAATAAATTCAATAAAAAGAAGAAAAGAAAAACAATCAATGAAATTGAAAACATAATTAAAAACTTACCAACCTACAAAAGCCCAGGCCCTGATGGCTTCACTGTCAAATTCTACAAGACATTTAGAGAGGAAATATTGCCACTACTGTTTAAACTCTTCAATGAAACTGAAAGGGAAGCAATACTCCCAAATTCATTCCCGGAAGCAAGTATCACATTGATCGCCAAAGCAGAGCAAGTCCCAACCAAAAAAGAGAAATATAGGCCAATCCCACTAATGAACATCAATGCAAAAATCCTTAATGAGATGCTGGCAAATAGAATGCAGAAAACCATCATGAGGATCATACACCCTGACCAAATGGGATTCATCCCAGGGATGCAGGGATGGTTCAACATATTGTAAATCAATAAAGATAATACACTATGTTAATAGAGCCAAAGATAAAAACCATATGATCATCTCAACAGATGCAGAGAAAGGATTTGACAAAATCCAACACTCATTCATGATAAAAACCCTACAAAAGGGCTGGGGATTTAGCTCAGTGGTGCTGCTGCCTACCTCGCAAACACAGGGTCAGCTTCAACAAAGGAGCCAAACACCCTCACTGGAGGAAAGACAGACTCTTTAATGAATGCATCTGGAAAAACTGGGCTTCAACTTGCCAAATACTAAAACTAGACCCATATCTCTCACCATGCACTAAACTAAAATCAAAATTAATTAAAGACCTAACTATTGAAACAGAAACACCACACCGGTTGGAAGAGAGGTTAGGTAGAACTCTTGAAAACAATGGAGCAAGAAAATATTTTATGAACAAAACCTCAGTTGCCCATGAACTAGCACAAACAATCAACAAGTATGATCTTTTATTACTAAAAAGCTTCTGCGCAGCAAGAGAAATGATAAACAGTGTGAGGAGACAACCCAAAATGTGGGAAAAACTTTTCACCAGCTCTTCCTCAGACAGAGGTCTACTATTTAGAATATATAAAGAACTTTAAAAATCAGACCTCCCAAATTTAAAGACCCAATCTAAAACTGGGCATCTAAAATTAACAGACATTTCTCAGGCAAAGAAGTAGAAATAGCAAATAAACAGATGAAACGGTGTTCAACATCACTGGTCATTCGAGAGATGAAAACGAAAACAACACTGAGACTCCACCTCACCCCAGAAAGAATGGCTGCTATCCTGAAATCAACCAATGACAAATGCTGGCAGGGCTGTGGGGAAAGAGGAACCCTGCTGCGCTGCTGGTGGGAGTGCAGACTGGGGCAACCACTGTGGAAATCAGTATGGAGATACCTCAAAGAAGTAGGACTGGCGGTCCCATTTGACCCAGCTATCCCCCTGC
Organism: Fukomys damarensis; assembly: GCF_012274545.1. NCBI lineage: Eukaryota > Metazoa > Chordata > Mammalia > Rodentia > Bathyergidae > Fukomys > Fukomys damarensis. The sequence continues at coordinate 541,497 of NW_022900917.1, forward strand.
TTGGTATCTTCCCCAAAGAATTAAAGGAATCATATCACAGTGATCTATGTGCATCTATATTCATAGGGCACAGTGTGTAACAGCTAAAACTTGGAAGCAGCCCAGTTGTCCATCAACTGGAGACTGGATAAAGAAAATGAGGGTTTTTAAAAATATAAAATGGAGTACTACTCAGCCATAATGAACCAGAAACTAGAGACATTTATAGCTAACTGGATGCACATTGAAGCAATAGTCTTAAGTGAAATAAATGGGACATGTGTGAATGCAAAGCAATGTGCAAGTGAAATCTGTTAATCTTTATGGTTTACTAACATAGCTCTACAGCACCCACTTAATCTTCTTATGTTTGAGTCATTATAGACCTAGATATACTTTAATATTCATTAACAAAAAGAGACCTTTTCTTTTTATCCTTTTTTTGGCTTCTGTTGAAGTTAAAACTTTGGCATTGCCCATCATAGAGTGCTTGTGTCTCTTTCATCTCTCCCACCAGTATATGTCATAAAATGCAAAAGAGAGTGCATCATAAAGTTACTCATTAGCTCAGTTACTGCCTCCCTGATTTCCAAAACTTTATTTCAAAATTGGTTTCTTTGAAAAAAAGTTTAATAAATTATGACTCAAACTATATTTTATGGGAAAGTTGTAGATATCAAAGGAAAAAAAACAAATCAGGAAAGGGTTCTATAGCCAATTAATTAAAATCTGGGTGATTTTTTAATTACAGAATTTTAAAGACTTTAATATGTTCATTGCAATCTTTATAACAGAAATGAGCACTTATATAAAATATTCCAAGCCTCATTTTGCCTAGGAATCTAGGAATAATTTTTTTTTTTTTTTTTTTTTTTTGGTGTGGCGGAACCACTGAGGTAAATCCCCAGCCCTAGGAACCTATTTTAAAAGAAGCCAGTTTTTGTTCTAGTAGTCAAGGGGCAACTGGAAAACTCTGTTTAGTATCTTACAGCATATCACTAGAGCTTTCTCAGACTCACGTATGTGGGTTTGGAGAGCTGATTTCTAGAAAACCTTGGATTTATGGAGAAAGATTCTATGAAGCAAAGACACATGAAAGCAAATTGGGTTTTATGCAAAAGAGCCAGGAAGGAAAAAAAAAGATATCAGCTTTACAATGAAAAATTACTATAAAACCCTCTAGTTTTCTTTGTGAACCAGTTCTTAAAAGCACAAGTCATCCTTTTCTTAAAATGAGTTAGTATCTCCTGACTACCAGGCATCCAACGAGAGGAATACTAGGGTGATGGAAATATAACTATGAATGTTAAATTTAAATATTCATTACAGTAGAAGGCACATTGCAATGAATCCCTCTCAGGATACTCCTCCTGCCATCGAACTCACTTATCCCACTATTCTTGTGACTTTCTGAAGCAGTGTGGAAGACCTCTTGTATGAGTGTCCTTAAGTGGCATGACCCAATATACAGAGAATGTTGGTGCCCAGGTCCATCCAACATAAAGGCAGCTCATGAAAACATTCCAGTGTGTCCTCATCTATCTTGGTCACTGGATCTGGCAGCTTGTGGCTTCTGGCTCTCCTCTAAATCACAATGACTATGAAAGTAAATGTTCTGAATCAATTTAGGACATTGAGGCAGCCACAACAGTGCAACAAAAGACACTTGCAAAAGAGGACTTCCAAGACTGAATCATAGAGTGGCAAGAACCATGAGATAAGTGTATTCAAAGGTAGAGGAGAATTTTGAGGGGAAATTAATGGCAGTATCTTTTACTGTAATAAGTATTTTTTGAAATTTAGGCATTCACCATATATTTTGATCATACTTTATAATAATTTTCAGTTTAGACAATCTGAAATTGATTCAGTACACCAACATTAATTTTTTTCAGTGTTTGGGAAGTTTAGTGTATTTCAAGAAATGGATATGCCAATTCCCTGATTTAATCCTTATACACTCCCCATGCATTGAAATTTACACTGTACCTATAAATATATAAAATTTCTGTCAATCAAAAATAAAAACAAATTTTTAAAAATTTGACTTTTAAAATATCCATTCATCTACGATTAGGCTTTCATGTGCTTAGAGAACACCTTTGTCTTGCCTAAAACAAGGTGAACTCTATTAATCTTATTTTTTTATTCAATTGATAGTTATTGATTTTACTTCATGCCAATTACTGTGCTATTTACTGATATGAGGGTAAAAAGAACATGGATCCTGCCTTCTGCATGCATGAAAATATTAATATCAGAAATGAAAGGCTTACCATGACTATTGATCCCAGGAATATTTAAAAGGATAATAAATGTATATTACGAATAATTCTATGCCTACAAATTTGACAATCTAGATGAAAGATACAATCGATCGAAGGTCACACAAGGAAAAATAGATGATCTCAATAGGCCTACCTATACCTAAACTGAGGCAATAATTAATAACCTTCCAAAGCAGAAAGTACCAGGCCTAGGGAGATTCACTAGAGAAAATTAAACATTTAGAGATGACTCAATATCAATTGTCTGTAATTTCTTTGAACCAGTGAGAATTCCTACCTTATTCTCTAAGGCTAACATTACTGTAATAATAAAACCAAAGACATTGCACTGAACTACAGACTAGTATTCCTGACAAATGAAAACTTTCTCAAAAATAACAATAGGAGACACGTGTAAATACCGAATCATTTCTCTAGTGTGAGAAACTGCAAGTGTGAATGAGAACCAAAATGTATAACAGATAAGGTAAGATAGGAAGAAAAGGTCCAAAAGGGAAGGGGAAGTAGGGAGGGGAGGTGGTGGAAAGGAAAGAAGGGAAATAAAAAAGTATGAGACAAGAAGGAAAAAACAGAAAAAAAGTTTTTGTAAATAGAGAGGTGTGGAGAGGTGGAAGTGAGGGAAGGAGAATAAGGAAAAAACAAGAACTAAGATATATCATGTACAGGTACAAGTTCCCAATGATGAATGTGATCATAATATGTATCTAAAATATACCAATAAACTTAATGGAAAAAATAATAAAGTAAAAAACAAATTAAATATCACGACAAAGTAGTGTTTGTTTCAGATTGAAAGGCTATAATCTATCACATCAAAAGGCTAAAAAATAAAAATCATATGATCCTATCAATAGATAAAGAAAAGTCATTTGACAAAGTCCAACACACACACTTATGATAACACTCTTGGCAAACTAAGAATAGAAGGGGTTTCTTCAACTTTATAAAGAACATCTACTAATAACTTGCTACTAAATCACTTAAAGGGAAAAATAGGAAAAACTTGAAGCTTTACCCCATTAGATCAGGGACAATATGAGGACAACATATCATTTCTGTTCCACAGTATACTGTAAGTCCTAGCTAACACAATACGACCAGAATGAAATAAAGCATTTATAGATCAGAAAGGGAGGAATGAAACAACTTTGTTCACAAATGACATGACTATCTATGTAGAAAATCCCAACCAAATGGAAAAAAAAAAAAACCTTGAAATGTATAAGCAACTATAGGAAGATTGCAGACTGCAAGGTTAAAATGTAAATACCAATTTTCTTTACATCAGCAGTTAAGAATTCAAATACTGTAATAAAAAACAAGCTCTTTTTACATTGTCACTAAAAATATGAAATACTTAAGTATAAATCTAAATCTAACAATGTAAATATAAGAAGAAAAATAACAAATCTGTGATGAAGGAAATCACAGATCTAAATAAATTCCTTGTTCATTGATGAGATGACTCCATATTAAGATGTCAGTTCTCCCCAAATTGACCAATGTATTCAATGCAATACCAATTAAAATTATAGCACATTATGTTGTGGATATTTACAAACCAATTCTAAAGTTTCTGTAGAAAGTTTTAAAGACCCAGAATAGCCAATAGGGTACTAATTAATGTACCTTACTACCCAGCTTAAAAATTTACTGTAAGGCTACAGTAATCAAGACAGGGTGGTACTGGCAAAAGAACAAATAGTAGGTCAATGGCACAGAATAGAAAAGCCAGCGAGCCTACACAAATATATCAGCTGGTCTTGGAGACAGGAGCAAAGTCGGTGCAATGGAGAAGGGGTCATCCTCAACAAATGACTTTGGGACAACTGAGTTGAAAATAAAACTGAATCTCCACACAGACCTTATATCTTTCATTAAAATTAATTAAAAATGGATCACAGTGCTTTGGAAAATGCCTAAGAATAAGATATCTTGAAGTTAACTTGGTATATCTTGTGCTGTTCTCACACAATACCACAGCCTAGGGGATTTATAATGAAAAGGAATGTGCTGCTTCACAGTTCTGAACACTGGGAATGATGGAGGGTGGCATCTGGCCAGGGCCAAGAGAAGAAAAAAATTAATATTTATACTAACTTCACAATAACAATATTGTCCATTCAAAAGGGCTCTGCTTAACCACTTCCTAAAGTGCCCATCTCCCAACATTGTTGTTAAGTTTCCAACATGTGAGTTTAAGGGCAACATGCATCAGAGCAGTAACATAGGATAAAATCAAACAATCTTGGGTGTGGCAGTGAGTTTCTATAGATAACACCAGTAGCACATCCAAGAAAGAAAAATTGATAAATTGAACTTCATTAAAATGAGTAACTTCTACTACTAGAAAAAGACATCATTAAAAAGAAAATGAAAGGATAATCCTTAGATTGAAGGAAAATCTTTTTAAAAGCATATCTGATAAAGGACTGGTATGTAAACTTTTAAAACTTAATAAGAATCCAAATAACCTAATTGGAAAGTGGATGAAGATATAGAGAGACATCTCATTAGAGAAGATACACAGATGCAAATAAGCATATGAGAAAATGTGAAACACCTTATGTCATTAACAAATTGCAAATAAAACAACAAATAAGATATCATTATATATGTGAATGGCTAAAATCTAAAACTCTGATGGCACCAAAAACTTGTCAAGGATGCAAGGAAATACAGACTTCCACTCACTGAGAATACAAAATGGTACAGCCACTGTGGAAGACAACTGAGTAGTTTCTTACAAAAATTAACCTGTTTATCATACGGTTCATTAATCACACTCCTTGGTATTTATTATCCAAATAAGTTGGAATGATGAGTTGAAAATTTATGTTCACACAAAAGCTTGCTCACAAATGTTTATAATAGCTGTATTTAACTGTCAAAACTTGGAAGCTGTCAAGATATCTTTTAGTAGGTGAATGGATAAATGGTGGTACATAATCAGTGGAGCATTATTCACCAATAAATAAAATTAGCTATCAAGCCAAAGAAAGATGTGGTAGAGCTTATATGCATATTGCTAAGTGAAAGAAATCAATCTAGATAGATTACTTAGTATATAATTCAACTACAAGACATTCTGGAAAAGCCAAATCTATAAAGACTAAAAAGATTTGTGTTCACCAGGACATTGGAAAAAGAAAGGGAAAATGAATAGGTAGAACAGGGAGGATTTTTAGGACAAGGAAACTATTGTGGGTGATATTTTAATGCTGGATACATTGCATTATCCTCTTTTCAAGACTTGTAGAACTGTACAACACAAAGAATAAACCCAAATATGAGGTATAGACTTTGCTTTATAGTAACAGTATTTTAACAGATGTATGAATATTGTGGAAGATGTGAATATTAAGGAAATTATATACCGGGTAGGGTAAGAGAGAAGGCAGGTGAGAATTATCTGTACTTTCTACCTGTATTTTCTGCTTACCAAAAACTATTTTGAATAATGAAGCCAATTAATAAAGTTTGAGGACTGCAAACACTTAAGGTAACATTTAGACAAGTACTAGTATTTTGGGCCCCTTTGTTCAAGAGCAACAAATTTAACCTCTGTGAGAGACAATAATAGTTTATGGTTTTCTATACCATTCATTTTCTGTGCAGATCAGTAATCTTGAAAAGACCATAACTTTGATGAGACTTTTCACTTTAACACAGACTATTTAACTTCTATTAAAACAATATTTCCTTCCGGTTTCTTTAATACCACTTCCAAGCTAAAAACGATGGGAAATGATTTTGTGTTTTTATTAAAATTAACGCAGTCTTTGACCCCCTTCCAGGGCCTTCATTTGGTACTTTAATTCTAAGAGAATGTGCCCACTGGTTCTGGGATGTTTGCCCTGGGAGATTAGCTAGCGGTCAACTTTTCATTATATGGACACCATCAACCTATGATTGGCCAGAAAATTTCACATTATTTTGTTCCACTTGAAATAAAAAAGGAGAGGATAAATTCTCAGAAGATCCCAAGTGTCCAAGTGCAATTTGAAAAAACAGTTGAGTTTAACCAGCACCCCTAAAGCTCAAGATGACGCTAATCAAACTGACCACAACACATAGAGAAGAAGTAGGCACTGGCTATTATGTTCCCCCTTTCAATAGAAAGTGCTACTCAATTTCATAACTCCCCAAGTACTGTTAGCAACCCCAACTTCCTCTTTCCCACTTTCTTTATCTTGGTACCAGGGATCAAACTCAGGACCTTGCACTTGCGAGGCAGGGAGCAGAACCAGTGAGCTAAATCCCTCACCCTCTCTTTCCTACTTTCAACTCATTGGTAATCTCAGTTATCATGTATATTTGGGGGGAGGGCAAATCATGATAATGAAAATTTTCAGCAAGAACTCTTCCATAATAATATGGGATTTATCCTATGTTTTTCAACACATGGTAAAAGGAAAAAAACAGAAATGGCTAAAATGGTTTGTGTCATGAAAATTCCTAAAGAAAATTATATCAGTATGAAGAGAATGTTGACATCTTTTAGAGATATTAACTTAGATCACCCTTCTGCTGTAAATTTGAAGGTAAATCCTCTGAGATATGTAGATGTATAGGATCAAGCTTCTTTTAAACAAGAACTGAGCAAATTACCATCTCTTTCCCCCACCCCAAGGATGTCAGTTCACCGAAAAAAGAGCCAAAGGGAACCTGGGCGTGGTGGTGCATGCCTGTAATCCCAGCACTCGGGAGGCTGAGGCAGGAGGATCACTGTGAGTTCGAGACCAGCCTGGGCTATGTAGTGAGTCAGGTCAGTCTCAAGTACATAGTGAGACTCTGGCTCTAAAGAGAGCCATAGGGAAAAGGAAAGGAGAGGCAGAAGGAGTCAGCCATGAGGACGAGCCCCTCCAAAGAATGCCGACCGATTATCACCTCCGAGCGTGAAGATGTGCACAAGAACGAGGTGCCTCTATCTCTGCTCTAAGAGGCTTCTTGATATGACTCACATGCCATACAATTCACCCATTCAAAGTGTATTACTCGATTGTAAACATAGTCAAGGCACTTTTCGGCTATCATCACAATCTAACTTTAGGACATGGTCATCTTTCATTAAAGAAACGCCAAGCTTATCAGCATTCAGTGACCATCATCCACTTACTCTCCCCAGGAGAAGCAATTGCCAGTCTATAGCCTCTCTCTGCATTTGCCATTATGAAGATTTCATACAGATGGAATCATACAACACACACGTTTTTGTGACTGCTTTATTTAGCCTAAAATTTTCAGGGATCATCTGTATTATATCATGTATATGTAACTAATTTCAATTTTGGGTGAATAATACTGCATTTCATGGACTACCTCATTTTATTTATCACTGCCTCAGTTGATGGACATTTGGGTTATAAAAATATCTGCAATGCTTCCTTGGACACTGTGGACAAGTTTTTGTGGGGATGTATGTCTTAATTTTTCTTAGATGGATGCTTAGAAATGAAGTCTCTATATCATATGGTAGCTGACTGTCATTTGGGTCTGGACTGTCTCCTAAAGTCCCTGTGTTAAAGACTTGCTCCCCAAGGTGGTGTAATCCAGAGGCGGTAGAACCCCTAAAGGCAGGGTTTTGGGGAGATTAGATAGAACTGGAATTACCCTAGGGATGCTAGTAATCAGCCCCTGCCTTGCTTTCCTTCCCAACCCAGCTGTGATGTTCTGCCTCCTTATAGGCCCAAAGCAATAGGAACAACTAATCATGGACTGAGGCTTCTGAAACCCTGAGCTAAAATAAACCTTTCCTCTTTGTAAACTTAACAAGCATACTTTGTTACATTAACAGAAAGCCTACTAACACATAACTTTTCGAGGAACTAGAAACTAGTTATATTTTTACCAGCAATGGATGAGGGCTCCATTTTTTCCACATTAAATCTCAAACACCACAAGAGAGGCAGGAAGTCAAGCAGAAAGGAACAGAAACAAATAAAGGAAAGGAAAAAAGGGAGGTAGGAAGGGAGAAAAGGAGGGAAGGAGGGAACTGGATAATGCTTTCCTGCTTATAGACTAGACCACTGCGAATAAGATATTTAAATAAAGACTAAATTATATTGACCACTTTGTCCTCCATTATTGGCCACTTCCACAATGGAATCATCATTCTAAATATTTTCATGGTGAAAAAATTGCAAGAAACAAAAACAGTTTTTGTATATACCCATTTTCAGACGGGCATGATCATAAAGGATCTGGAAGAAAATATACCAGGTCTATAATACTTTATATCTGTAGAAATCAGGATCACACATGGATTTTGCTTCCCTTTTGCTTATCTACATCTACCTTTTTAAAAACAATGAACACATGTGTAACTTTTTAATTTTAAAGAGGAAGTATAATCCTCTTGCCAGCAAACATTGTGGGACTATCAATGTAGCTGAAATAAGAATCAGTACAGAAGTTTGTAACAACTATCAGTGTGTTGATCTTTCCTTGCTAAGAAATTCATATTTCATTGTTTGATTCAAGGTGATTCTAATATGAACAAAGAAAGAACCATGCCCTCTACCTTCCATTCCCTGCTATCTTATTTGTTGAGTTTGTTTGTTTGTTTGTTTGTTTTGTACTGGGGATCAAACTTGAGTCCTTGTGCTTGCAAAGCAGCTGGCGGAACCACTGAGCTAAATCCTCAGCCCCTTTGTTGAGTTTTTTATAGTAAATTAAAACAAAACAAAAAACTTCCTTCAGCTGATAGCCTCCCAATATGGGCTTAGTGGAGGTCACTTTTTTTTATGGTTTGCAAGGTTTTATCTTTACCGGGTCCCATCTGGCGAGGTTTCCTTTGTATCAAGAGGCTACTTCAAGAAACATGTGAAGAGGTGTCCCAAACTTTCTCTTGGCAAGTGTCACAGGAAGATCAGAAACTTAATGCTGAAATGAAACCATCTGGCACAAAGGAGTTTTATATGTAAAGTAGTGTTTAAGACACTCTTCAAAATAAAGTTGTCTGTGGCTTAATGGTTAATAATACTTAGCCAATGATTTTCCAGGCAGTCCTCACTGCCTGGTTCTGAGAGTTGCACCAAGTAGTGTGGGGACAGAATGAAAGGGCCAGGTAATGCAGAGGCCTCTGTGGAAATAGGCATCAGAGAATTTGCTTCTTGCCTTCTCCTTTGGAGGGGCCATAGGTGGACAGACAGAGCATTCCTGATTCTCACATTCCCGATTCTGGTGTTTGTTGCAAAGTAATATACTACCTACTTAAACAGAAAACAAAAGAGCCAACTTCATGCTGAACTGAGGCAATCAACTCTATATAGTTGATACTTTAAGAATTAGAAATATTTTAATTCCTGTCAGAAAAACCTATTCCTGTAGCATCTGAAATCTTTTACCTTTAAAAAGTGAGGAAAGGAAAAAAAAACCGAGGAAGGGAAGTAAAATGATTAAGACACGAAATGTGTATACACCAATTCCCCAAGATAACTGTAAATATGCATTGCAAACACACACCAGTAAAAATTTATTGACCATAACAAGTGTTGAAAAAACTGGAAGTACATTATCCTTTGGCAAATCTTACTCTTGGTTCCTGTTTGGTCTCCATTTGGTGGATAAGAAAAGAGATAAAGGGAGTGATTACCTTTCTCTGTGACAGAGCAAAAGTGCCACTTTTCTCATTAACGTCAGTTATTTGTAGAATTATTTTTATCTATAGACCATTTTTAATGGAATTCAGTACCAGGCAAATGGTTGGTACATGGGGAAATAAAAAAGATAAATGATGTTATTCAATCCTTCAAATTATTTTTTTTCTCGTTGAGTTTATTGGTACATTTTAGGCATACAGCACAGTTACATTCATCATTGGGATCTTGTACCTTACATGCCAGGTCTTGGTTCTCATTTTTTCCCCTTGTCCCTGTCCTCCCTTCACCCCTTTCTCCCTTCCCTGTTTACAAATACTTTATTTCCATTTTTTCATTTTCTCATATTTTTTTCTTTTCTCTTATTTCCTTTCCCCTACCCTTCCCACTTTCCCTACACCTTTAGCCCTTTTCTTCCTATTTCACACTGTCAATTATACCATTAGGATCTTATGTACAATTATAGTTTTTCACACCAGAGCAACTATTCGGTATTTACACATGTGTGACTTATTTATTTTACTTAAGAGCATATCCTCAATATGTATTCATTTTCCTATGAAAGACTCTAATAAGCCTTCAAATTTTTATAGTACAAAAGACAAAATGTAAGTCTTCGAATAATTACTGAACAATGTAGTCTATTAAAAATTCCCATGAGGGCCAGGGATTTAGCTCAGTGGTTCTTCCACCTGCCTTACAAGCACAAAACCTCGAGTTTGATCCCCGGTCAAAAAAAAAAAAAAGAAAGAAAAAAAAATCCATGAAAGTGACATATTTTTCTAAAAGATCTACATGGAGAGACAGTATTTTATGTTGTTAATGTTATTAATACTGAGGACTGGACCTAAGGTCTCACACATGCTAAGCAAACACTTTACTACTGAACTCCAGCTCCTGAAAGAGTACTTTTCAACAGAAGACATTTACATGTAATGGTTCCAGCTTTCAAATGACTCAGTGAAATCCCTTTAAATTCAGTGGAAAGACTTTGTTTATCCTTTTCTTTCACTGCAGTGTTTGTTACTTCTATGTGATAAACACCAGGAATGTTTTATTGTTTTGGCCCTTTGCCTCCTGTTTCAAATTGTCAAATTGGCTGTAAAGTTTGGAATGTTCATTTGTAACAAAACTGGACATTAATATCAAGATATAGAATTACTATTTTGGTTAAACCTATAAGATTAAACTTCTTAACATCTAGACATATGATAATAAAAGTGATGTTTACCATTTATTGAACTATTTCACTTTGATTCTTCCTGTGTGCTGCCTCGTTCTTGAGCATATTATCTCACTTGACACTCAAAAATACCAGATGTATCATTCTTCCACATTGTATTCACTATAACTTCTTAAGATGTATTAGCTGACAGATTTTTCTTAACATGCTTTGTATGCTGTAAAAACCAGTGGAAAAATCCCAACAGGTAAGGGGGTGTTGCATCCTTCGAACTGGTTAACTTTAATTCTCACCACACACCATTCTTTTAACATCACCTCAATAGATGTAGAAAAAGTATTTGACAAAACCCAACACATATCCATGATAAAACCCCTCCAAAAAATTGTAATAGATGGTCTCTACCTCAATCTGATAAAAGCCATCTATGAAAAATCAACAGCCAATATCATACTAATTGGTCAAAAACTGAAATCCCTCACACTAAAATCAGGAACAAGACAAGGATATCCACTATTACCATTTCTGTTCAATATAGTACTGGAGACATTAGCCACAACAATTGGACAACAGAAAAAAATAAAAGGAAGAAAGATAGGAAATGAAGTCTAATTGTCATTATTTGCAGATGACATGACACTCTATATGGAAGACCCCAAGAACTCCACCAAAAGTCTTCTAGAATTAATAACCAAATTCCACAAAGTAGCTGGATACAAGGTCAACAGTCAAAAATCAATAGCTTTCGGTATATGAAAAACAGACTCAATGAGAGATAAATGGGGCAAACAATTCCTTTCACAACAGCATCCAAAAAATTGAAAATCCTAGGAATCCACCCAACAAAAGAAATCAAAGAATCCACCTATCAAAAGAAATCTACTGTGAAAACTATAACACTCTGAAAAAAGAGATTGAAGAGGATATCAAAATGAAAAGACATTCCTTGCTTCTGGGTAGGAAGAACCAACACAGTGAAAATGGCTATACTTGCAAAACTGCTCTATAGATTCAATGCAATCCCAACTGAAATCCTAGCAGCATACTTCACAGACCTTGAGAAAACAATCCGAAAATTCATTTGGAACAAGAAGAGACCTAGAATAGAAAAAGTAATTCTAGGCAATAAAGACAAGGTGGGTATTGCAGACCCCAACCTGAAACTATACTACAAAGCTACTGGGATAAAAACGGCATGGTACTGGCAAAGAAATAGACCCGAGGACCAGTGGAACAGATTAGAAGATGCAAAAACAACTCCAGACACACTCAGCCACCTCAGCTTCAACAAAAGAGCCAAACACCCTCACTGGAGGAGAGATAGCCTCTTTAATGAATGCATCTGGAAAAACTGGGTTTCAACTTGCCAAATACTAAAACTAGACCCATATCTCTCACCATGCACTAAACTAAAATCAAAATTAATTAAAGACCTAACTATTGAAACAGAAACACCACACCGGTTGGAAGAGAGGTTAGGTAGAACTCTTGAAAACAATGGAGCAAGAAAATATTTTATGAACAAAACCTCAGTTGCCCATGAACTAGCACAAACAATCAACAAGTATGATCTTTTATTACTAAAAAGCTTCTGCGCAGCAAGAGAAATGATAAACAGTGTGAGGAGACAACCCAAAATGTGGGAAAAACTTTTCACCAGCTCTTCCTCAGACAGAGGTCTACTATTTAGAATATATAAAGAACTTTAAAAATCAGACCTCCCAAATTTAAAGACCCAATCTAAAACTGGGCATCTAAAATTAACAGACATCTCTCAGGCAAAGAAGTAGAAATAGCAAATAAACAGATGAAACGGTGTTCAACATCACTGGTCATTCGAGAGATGAAAACGAAAACAACACTGAGACTCCACCTCACCCCAGAAAGAATGGCTGCTATCCTGAAATCAACCAATGACAAATGCTGGCAGGGCTGTGGGGAAAGTAAATATCAGTATGGAGATACCTCAAAGAAGTAGGACTGGCGGTCCCATTTGACCCAGCTATCCCCCTGCTTGGTATCTTCCCCAAAGAATTAAAAAGAAGCATACCACAATGACATATGTGCGCCCATGTTCATAGCAGCATAATTTGTGATAGCTAAAACTTGGAAGCAGCCCAACTATCCATCAACAGGAGACTGGATAAAGAAAATGTGTGTGTGTGCATATGTGTGTGTGTGCACGCTCGTGTGTGTGTATGTACTTAATAAAATGGAGTATAGTCAGCCATAAAGAATGAGAAACTAGAGACATATATAGCTAAATGGACTCATATTGAGGCAATACTCTTAAGTGAAATAAATAGGACACACGGGTAAATACAAATAGTTTTTCTAGTGTTAGATACTAAAAGTGTAAATAAGGACTGAAAGGTATAATAGATAATTTGAAATAGGAAGAAAATATGCAAAGTGGAAGGGGAAATGGAGGGGTAAGGGAATAGAAAGATGGGAGTGGAATTAACATGAGAAAAACTAAAAATGGAAACAAAGCCTTTGTAGATGGTGGTGTAGAGGGGTTGAAGGGAGGGCAAGGGAATGGGGAAAAAATAAGAACCAAGATGGATTATATAAAGGTGCAAATTCCCAATGATGAATATCACTACATTGTATACTTTAAATGTACCAATAAAATTAATTTAAAAATAGCTCATAGGAATCTTTCTCAGTCTTTGTACATCGGAGTTTTTTTTTTTTCAGTTTTACCCTTACTATTGAATGTTCAGTTCATGTAGTTGAATGTATACATATATTTACCTCATTTACCTGAACAATATGAAAATCTAATTCCTTCTGGCTGACATCAAGTCTACTAGCATTCCTTATTATAAATTATTATTTCTTTGGTTTCTTCTCAGAACTGTCTGTTCCTTGAATATGAAGATTCTTGATTTCCTTCATTTTCAGAATATTGCTTCTCTCTCAATTGCTTATTCTGAAGAGAATACTTACAAAAGTTAGTACACATGTTAGAAGTTATCATTTACCCTCCATATCTCTTAACTTCCTCAAAATACAATTTATTTTCCTGACAATGAGTTCACAATTAATTAATTGACTGAGCAAAATTTTTATTTTATATGCCATGTTATCTATCATCTATCTATGTCTGTTTTCTCATTTACTTTCTCTTAGTACTTCATACATTTGGGTAATTCATATATTGAGTGTTTCAGTTCTTATATTTTTCACTTCTAGAATTCCATTTTATTCTTTTCTGAAACTGCCTTTTAAAAAAATTTTTTTATTTGTATCTTGGGACATTTAAAATAAATTTGTTTTCACATTGCCTGTTTCCTATTGGTCTTAGAATGTGAAGTTCCTGACTGGTACAACCACTATGGAAATCAATGTGGAGATACCTCAAAGATCTGGGGCTAGAGGTTCCATTTGACCCAGCCATCCCTCTGCTGGGTATCTTTCCAAAAGAATTAAAAGAATCATATCACAGAGATATATGCACAGCTATGTTTATAGTGGCAAAGTTTGTAATAGCTAAAACTTAGAAACAGCCCATTTGCCCATCCATTGGAAACTGGATAAAGAAGATGTGGTTTTTCTATAAAATGGAATACTGCTCAGCCATAAAGAATGAGAAATTAGATTCATTCATAGGAAAACGGATATATATTGAGGTTATACGCCTAAGTGAAATAAATAAGTCACACATGTGTAAATACCGAATAGTTTCTCTGGTGTGAATAAACTATAATAGTACATAAGATCCTAATGAGATAATTGACAATGTGAAATAGGAAGAAAAGGGCTAAAGGTGTAGGGAAAGTGGGAAGGGTAGGAGAAAGGTAATAAGGAAAATGAAAAAATATGAGAAAATGAAAAAATGGAAATAAAGTGTTTGTAAATGTTGAGGGGAGGAGAGGGTGAAGGGAGGGCAGGGGTAAGGGGAAAAAAATGAGAACCAAGACCTGTCATGTAAAGGTACAAGATCCCAATGATGAATGTAACTGTGCGGTACACCTAAAATGTACCAATAAACTCAATGAGGAAAAAAAAAGAATGTGAAATTCCTGTTTGTTGAGATACGCCACTTTGACTCCTTGAGTGCTGCAAATGCTAGGCTTTGAATCTATTTTTGAAGAGAATTGTTTCCCAAGGACTTGTGAAGGTTCATGGTCATGTAGTTATTACTGTGGGTGGTTCTGTCTACCACTGCCAGTTCTATGGGTCTCCCAACCAATTTTTACCTTAATTTGATGCATTTTTTTCATCAGCCATGATATATGAATTCAATCCCATATTCCACACATTACTGGTTTAGATTTCTCCCAGATGATTAATTTTCAACCATGACCTAGAACAAACAGCCCATTTTTCTTGATAAATCTCCAGTCTAGTGGGGAAATTTTTTTCTAGTTCTTCCAGGCTCTTAGTCTTAAACTGAGAATGTACTCACAGATTTCTATACCACCAGGCCAACAATTCAACTCTTCTCTTCTTGAGCAACATGCTTGGGTTAAAACTTCAGTCACCTGGGAGAATACTCAGGTTCATTAACCTCATGGCCCACTTGGTCATAGCTTCCATTCACAGATCTAGCTTCAGGTCAATTCTTCATTTCTGGCACCATGTGGTTTTCCTGTTGGATTTTCTAGCTTAAATGGGTACAAGCAAATTTTTGTGGCTGTTATATCTATTCAGCAGTACTGTATGTCTGGAGTAAGGAGTGGGAGGAGCTACATGACACCACGTGGCTAGTGGGACTTTCTTTTATCCTGAGTTTGCTTCTTTTGCTTTCCATTAAATAAACCAACAGACCACCTAGGCTGTCTTGAAAAATGTAGTCTTGAATCTTGTTCTGTCCTGATGCATCCTAGTTGTCTCTGATGGCAAGTTCCAGGAGGACCAGCATTGCACTACACACAGACATGCATAGCATCACTGGAAAATAAAAACAAGCAGAGCAGTGCACAGGATTTCTGAAGATTCCATTTGCAAGGAAAATCTTTTTAAGTTGGCTACTTCCTTTTTGGCAACTTTCATGAATTCAGGCTCAAATGCAGCTTTCTTTTTGGTTTGGCAGTAGTGATCATTGGCATCTTCATATTATTAAGTGGTTCCTTCAGAATAAACAAGAAGTTCTGCTATCTATTCTTCTTGCTTTCTGTAAACAGATTTTAGAACTCAAAGAGGTTTTACCTGCAGTTATTTGACTTAATATTTCATCAACTGTCACTCTCAACCCTTAAATAGTAAAAAGTGTACGTGTATGCGTGTGTGCACACACATGTATAGGAGTGGCAGAATTATGAACTATAAAACCAAGGTGACAGGAAGGTGCTAGGAGAAATGTTCAAACATTGATGTGATTTATGAACATGTGGCCAACAGATGTGGTGTTCTAATAAGGATCCTCATCTTTTATAAATTTGGATTGAATTGGTGTCTTTCTTGTACCACCTCCCTGTGTTCATAATATGCTTATTAAAATTCTCTGCAGGGCATATGGATGATTAATAATTGTTGATGACAGAAATTTGGTTTTGGTAAGCTGCACAGTGAAAGATAAATACAGCAGAGCTATTTTAACCTCTGTATATTATGCTTATTAGAGTGGGGCATCTCTGTAAGATGGTCTGTGTTGAGATTGTGTGTGATTTATGGAAATGTCACCATGACCCTAGTTCTGGAAAAACTCTTAAAATCTCTTTTGTTGTAATCATCACTTGAGTTTCACTTGTCACTAGGGAAAATTATTTTTAGGAAAGCATATAGTCAATAATGGTTTAAATAAAGTAAATATTAGATAGTTTTCTAGAAATAAAATACAAAGAAAGCCCTCACATAGACACTGGAAATAAAAATTTAATTGCAAACTATTCTAAATATGGTATGGTAAAGAAATTTATAGATAGGAAAACATCAGAATATTTGGTTTTGTTTCTCTTGCCAATTCTGACATGTGAAACCATTAGACAAGCCATTTATTCTTTCTACCTTTGTTAGGGGAGTAAGTGTTCTACAACTGGTGCCTGTAATGGAATTTAATAATAATAATAATAATAATAATAAAGCAGAATTTTAAAAAGCATTGAATCTATATGCCAAGAAATTCTAACTGTAGAAATGTGTTTACATAAAGAATTGTTTATCATCTTTCCCAAGCTCTCAACTTCATTTGTCTGGAAGCAACCACTTTTAGTTTGAAATCATTAAAAGTTGTAATATAAGGTTATCATCTTTTATGTAGGAATAGTGAGACATCACAAATTGGAGTGAAATATTCTGTACTATTCACAGTAGTCATTTCTGTACAGCTGGTAATTACAGCAAGGTCATGTAACTCCTACCTCACTGAAGTGATAGAATTAAGATGTTTTGAGAAAGATAAATGAAAAATGTTTCCAAAAAAATCAAGATATTCCTACAGGTTTCATGTGTACAGATTTGGTAAATATCACCTTTGGGCTGGGACTTTGTTAAAGGGTCAAAGTGCTGAAACTGCAATTTCTAAAGTTTTCTATTCACCCAATAAAAGTATGGCTGGCAGTTGTTGGAAGTCACAAAGAATGATTGCTGAAGGGAGGCCTCCTACCAAGGGCTCCAGAGTCAGCATGAGGCCAGTCTGTGCTTCATGTGTGGAGTTAGAGGAGAAAAAGAACAGGGAACCCCCATGCTTTACTCTGTGTCCTCATTGTTCAATTAAGAAAATGTAAAAGCTAACAAAAATGAAACACACATGTTAATAATATCATATGTTTCTAAGAAATAATGCAGAAGATAGACTTGACTGCCTCAAAAACCACTGGGAAAGGATTCAGAGGTCTAAATGGAGTCTGGGATTCTGATTACTCAGCTTTTCTTCCCCTCTGGTCAAACTTCCAGGTTCCCTCACCTATACCAATTATAACTTGGAACTTAACTTATTCCTGTTCTTAGAGTATGCATGAGAGGTTCCCCCACAAAACAAGAGTATGGTCACATTATTTGTTTCTTTATTTTGTCCTAAGTTATGAAACTGGGTTAAGGCATTTAGACTCAAATAACTGGGAAGTATCTTGATTCTTTTTTAAACTGAAGTGCCTTGTTGGTTGACAAAGAATAATTTATGATTCCTGGAGTACTTTGCGAGTTTGACTTTTAAAACCAGTTCTTAATATACAAGCTACTTGGAAACTGAAGCTTGAAAAATAAGTAGTAATTTTTAAAACACAAAGTTTGTCCAGTTTTGAGCAAACACCCAAGCTGATACGTTTTCAAAAATGTAAGTGACCACATTCAATTGCCCTGGTAAGGCAGGAGACTGGGGCTAGGTAAAACAGGACAACTAAAGGATAAAATGTGTCAAAGGTCATAAAAGCCCATGGGTAACAGTTTCATCAAGATGTTTTCTAAAAAGAAGGGACATAAGCAGAACACAGGACCCGAAATGTCCTTTGGACCAATCAGAAGAGGCTATGTTCAATCCTCCACTTGGATGTGGGCATAAACACTCAAAACACTGTTCCTAATCCTCATTTACATATGGTGGTAAGCCAAGCAAGTCTTTCCATGGAACACCATGGAACAGTTTAAGTCTGGTGTGATACTAACTGTCCTAATGTCTTTTTTTTTTTTTGTTTTTTTTTTTTTTTTTTTTTTTTTTTTTTTTTTTTTTTTTTTTTTTTTTTTTTTTTTTTTTTTGGCTTTTGGAGACAGAGTCTTACTACGTAGTTGAGACTCGCCTGGAACTCACTACATAGCTCAGGCTGGTCTCGAACTCACAGTGATCCTCCTGCCTCAACCTCCCCAGTGCTGGGATTATAGGCATGCGCCACCACGCCTGGCTCCAATGTCTTAATTGCATGAGGAGGAAGCCAACTAGGAATTTTGGATACAAAAGACCACTTTCCCTTAACCTCAGGATGCTGTGAGTCTGTTCACCAGCCCACTCAGGCTATAGAGCATAGCTCTTCTCCACCTTCAAAAATGTACACCTTGCTTCCTTTTCTGTGTGTCTTTTCCAAGTCTTTGCTCAGGACACTAAGATGGAAGGAAAGCTCCATGAGAAACTACATCTGGTAATGTCTCGAACCAACAGAGAAGCAGTAATTTCTCTCCAAATCATAAAGTAATTTGGTATTCAAAACCTAAAAACTAAAGAAAGCGGACTGTTCTGCTCAGGTGTTGGCAATGACAAATCTCCACGCATTGTGGTGTGGTCCACAGTGATACCATATAAGCCAGGCCTCACCAGCTCAGAACCTGAGAGGGAGGGAGCCACATCATCTGTGCCTTCTCAGAACAGAAGCTAAAGTGCTTTCAAAGATAAATTCACATATCCTGGCATTCCAACAGGATAGCAGTTTTAAATACCAATTCAACAGCTAACTACTCTTAACTAACATGAACAAATTATGCCCAAAACTTTTTCTCTTTCTTAAAATTAGTTGTAAGTGTTGAATGTATGTGTAAGGTGAAATTTTACTAAATGAGAAGAGGCAACTACAAGATTAAGAACTTGAAAACTGGGAGTATGTATCACCTGATACTCTGTTCCTATTCTTTTGTTGTTAAATAAAATCACTCATGATTTCATTGATTCCACAAATAATGACATAGAATCCTGTATGTATTAAGTATTTTTCCAGGAACTACATGTATAAAGATTTAAAAGCAAATAAACAAAATGAAACAATAAAACACTGTCCCTAACTTTTACTGGTTCACATCAAGGAGACAAAAATATATCTATCTAGCAAAAATACTGCAGAGTATGACTAATCTAACAAAGGGATTTAGAAATTCTACAGAGATACAGAGAAAGGAAGAGCTTATAACCCCCTGAAGAGCAAGGAGTCATCTACTCTGTGTCTGATGTTAGTATTTTCCAGTGTGAAAATAGGGTGTGTGATCACAGCAAGGAGCATATATAAGAGCACAAGGCTATTGCAGAGAGGATATTTGGGACAGATACTGATCAGGATGCTGGCATCCACATGACAGAGGGGTCCCTGATCCCATGTTAAGAAAACCTGTATTCATTCGAAGCAACGAAGAGTTTTCTAATGTTTGCATCTCCATCTCTCTGTCCATCTCTGTCCATCTCTGGCTCATTCATTCTCTCTACTGACAAACCTACCCTCTAAATTTCTGACACACTTTGCAAATTTTCCATTTAAAGAGTATGATATTTCAGAACTATTAACACCATAAGAACTAATGTAACAAACACCTCCAAGCCCACTACTCCGTTTAGGAAATAAAAAATTAGGTAGAGGCCCTCCACATTGACACAGGTAACTTTAGTTGCCCTGATTTAGCTTGATTTTCATTGCTAAATAGTGTTTCACAACATGAACATACCAAGTTTACTTAGCTATACCTTATAAATGATGTCTAGATTGCTGCCGATTTCTTACTATTGTAAGCAATGTCGTAATAAAAATTATTGTCTGTCACTTTCCCATCAGCAGAATTCCCATCAGCATGGCTTTGTTTCATCAGATACCGACAGATTGTTCTTCAAAGTGACTATATCAATTACAGTCTAAGTGACAAAGAATATAATTTTAAAGTAAATTTAAAAAAATAAAATAAAATCTCTCAGCGCCCCATAACCTTACTGATAGTGTTGTCAGGCTTTTCCTTGGTGACAGACTGTGCCAGGCCGGTTGAGCCATTTCAGTTTCCTTAGCCTGGGTTTTGACTGTGACAAGAAGGCCCTAGCGGAGTCTCTCAAAGGGTAAAATCCCCGGCTTTGCAGGATCATTCTGGGCACTGATTGAGAGTAGGCTCTGAGGCTTAAAGTGATAGGAGCAGTGAGATCAGTTAAGCGGCCATACATAATCGATCTGGATATTAGCAGAATTTAACCAGAGCAGGAGCAGACTAACAGGAGAAAATTCCTCAAGGTCTCAGTCAGAGACAGAGTTTTTTATCATATCACATTATGAATTCTGTTCCCTTTATTCCTGTGGCTGCTAGGAAACAAAGAGTTGAACATGTGCCTCTTGTTTCAGTTCAGCACTTGTGACTGGTGGGTTCCTGCCCCTTCTTTTCGTTATTAAAAACAACTGCAGTAACACCTGGCTGCATGAGAAGCGGGTCATGCATGACCAGGGATCTAATTTGGTGCACCTAGCACATAAAACAAAAGGTAGAGTCAGCAACCACAAAAGGTCTGGTTCTGCTGCAGCAAAACTACACAACTTCTACCACACATTCTGGGAGCTGACCTGTTTTCTTGCTTCATCTTACTTGTTCCATCATCCTATTCTCTTAAAACAAATTTGATCCCCACTTAATTTCATTTACCATTTTATGTTGCGTGTGTTTTTAATAAGAAAATAATCAAATTAGTTATTTTATTCTCAAATACTGTAGTGAGGTTTCCAGAGATTTACAAATGCTATTATAGGGGTAAGAAACCATACTCCATGGGGCTTTTTGTTTTGTTTCATTTTGTTTTGTGAATAGGATAGTTTCCTTGGGTTTTAGGGAAGCCTTTTCTTAGACACCCCCAGATGACATTCTAATTGGAAGTCCACTTGCTCTAGGCAAAAATCAAGAGACAAAAGGGACTGTCTTTACTACTGGAGTCAACTCTGAATAAAAAGCCATTTGTTTCAGCACAGAACATTTATCTTCACACCTGGTCATCAACATTGTCCTTAGGCTACCAGATGTAGGAACTTTACAGCCTCTCCGTGAATAGGACTATTTGTACCTTTAGGTTTCTTCCTTTCTTTGTTCTTTTGCTTCCAAGTGATCAAAGCTGACACAAAAGAATGGGAGAATCAGAAGGAGAAGACACAGCCCTCTGTGGAGCACACTCGGCCTGCACTGCTGAGCAGCAGTCAGATTCACAGCAGAGAAGGACATCTCTAAAAACATCTCAGTCTTTCAAAGGCTTTGGTATAGTGGGGGCAAAAACTTGACCATACTTCAAACACTATAAAAATAATTGAAAGAGCCTAATTTCCCTGTTATCAGGAAACAAAACTCCATCACAAGGCTTTAATTCACAGTTGACACATCATGTTGGCCAGTGCCTGGGAGCTAGAAATTACACAAGTTACTTCCCCTCTTCTTTTCATGAAAATTAGTCATCTTAGAAGAGTAATAAAAGAATTAATGTTATTTAGAGGAATGTTTTCTTCTCTTGTCATGGTAGAATGAACCAATGGAGAGACCACAATTTGAGGCAACAATGATGGCTCCAATCTCCTGAGAGCAAAGTTGCAGATTACCTTCTAAGGCTGGTGGAGAGAAATGAATAAGGCTCTAAGCCTAGGATCAAACAGAATCCACACACATTCCAGACAGTGGCACAATATAAAAACTTTTAGATGCCAATCTTGTGAGGATACTCTTCCCTAGAATCACCAGAATGTCCACTGAAAATGGCATTTTAATAGTTGTACAATAAAAATCATAAGTATGGAATCAAATTCTGTGTTTAAATGGGATTTCACAACAAAATTTAATTAATTAACATTGAATTCAAGTTCTCAAAGATTTACTCTCCCTGGATTCAAACCCCCTTCCCAAGCCACACCAATCCACCAAGCAGGCTGGCACTGTGAGAGCCACAGAACTGTTCTTTGTAATTTGTTTTTTCAAAGTGCTTTAGTTGAGATTGATGGTGGATGCCTATCAGAATATTAAATTATGTGAAAGAGTCATAGTAGGGAAACAAGGATCACAGAAGATAGAATGGTTGAACTGGCGATGCAGCTCTGTGGTGCTGTGCTTTCCTGGCAAGTACAAGGTCCTGAGTTCAATTCCCCATACAAAATAAGCAAACAAAAAAAAGATAGAATGGTTTCAGAAAAAGAAACGTTGATGAATAATGGCTTACTCCCTCCCACCTCCATCTTCTTTTTTTTTTTTTTTTTGAGACAGGGTCTCACTATGTATTTGAGATTGACCTGGAACTCACTATGTTACTGTGTAGCCCAGGCTGGTCTCGAACTCACAGCAATCCTCCTGCCTCAGCCTCCTGAGTGCTGGGATTACAGGTGTGTGCCACCACGCCTGGCTCTACCTCCATCTTCTTAATGAAAGGAAAGTTGAAAACAGTAAGAAGAACAGTGAAAACAAGAGACTAGAAAACAACATAGGAGAAGACAAGCACTCCAGGATACATAGAGTGCTATACTTGCACTGTTCCTGGGTTGCCACAGGAGTTCTGTGACAGGTGGTGAGTGTGTACTTCTCTGTGTCCCATGTCTTTTCCACCCCATTCTGCCCAGAATTACCAGCCTGGGTAGAATTAAATTAGCACAACAAACACAGTCCATGCTTTTTCCTATAATTTTTAAATTTTGTTTTCCCATTTTTACCAGGAAGTTAAATGTTTTTCCCTGATAAAAAGCTAATAAAGTTAATCACTCTCTAAGATAGATTTTTCTCTCTGAATTTTTAAGGTAATTTGAATTTGATAAAATTTATAGCATGTCACTGGGCTGCAAAATATAGATGGGGGGAATCACTTCAATAAATCAAAACCTTAATAAAACTCACCTTTCATTTCACCAAAGTTCTTCTTGGGAGCAAGTAATTATCCAAAGAATGGTGTATTCTCTATAATTTGAGAACTAAAGTTAATTTTAGGGAAACTTAACAGTAAGAATGTTTGTCGAAAGAACCGGTGTCTATCCTCAGAAGACCTGAACTGGTGAAGCATAGAGACATAAAAATAATGATGAGAAGGAAATACATAGGGCACTTGTATGTGCCAAGTACAAATCTTAACATCTTATATTTGTCAATTAAATCTTTCCGATAATCCTCATAAGACAGGCACTGCTACTATCCCTATTTCAGCTATGAAGAAACTATAACATTACCAAGGTCCCATAACATATACTTGCCATGATCTGTAAACTTGCAAGGATGGACTCTTAGATTTGATATAATACAGAACGTCTGGGCCAATCGCAGAGCCACTGACACCCTCGATGTTTCCTGAGTGGTAGTCATTTTTGTTGTTTATAATAAGCCCCCATATCAGAGATGGCATATTCAGGGTGGGTGCCTAAATTGCCTCATGGTGAGACTAGTTCACCAGGAAGACCACAGAACAGAGGCTGGGACGTCTGGCCACTGACTTACCGCTGCAGGGCCAGTGCCTCAGGAACCCTGAGTGAGGCTCTGAGCAGGCCAGAGAGCCTGGTTCTCGTCATGAGGTGCCCTGACCTTCTCCAGCGATGTTTTCCAGTTGTGTCCTTGGTAAAGAACTTGTAGCCAGGTGTGCTAGCATATGCCTATAGTCCCAACACTCTGGAGGCTGAGGCAAGAGGATCGCCATGAGTTTGAAGCAAGCCTGGGCTACACAGTGAGTTCATGGCCAGCCTGAACTACATAGCATGACTCTGTCTCAAAAAAAAGAAAAAAAAGAAAGAAAGAAAGGAGAATGAAAGAGGAAGGAAGGAAGGAAGGAAGGAAGGAAGGAAGGAAGGAAGGAACGAAGGAAGGAAGGGAGGAAGGAAGGAAGGGACGGGAAGGGACGGGAAGGGAAGGGAAGGGAAGGGAAGGGAAGGGAAGAGAGGGAAGTAATAAAGGCCCTAACGTTCAGTGAAGCACCCTCTGGGTTCTGCATCCCGTCTCTCAGATCATCAAGCTGGAAGGGGAGGAATCCCAGGACTACCACTGTCCAGCCTGTCAGGCTGTGGCTGCGCCAGAAGTGGGAGCAGTCTCTGCATGGCCTTACCTGAGCACCCACACTCACTTTGGACACCCAGTAGAGAGCTGCCTGCTGGGAGGTAAGTGCCTATTCTCATAACTGTTCCTGTTCTCCACACGCAACATTCACTTGTCTATTCTTCAAGGTCCATTGCAAATCCTAGCGTGTGTTCCTGTATAATTCCAAGATTCCTCTGTCTCCCTCATCTCTGAAATTATTCAGGAGTTGAATGCTTGCTTGGCATGGGCAAGGCCCTAGGTTCAATCTCCAGCATTTCCAATAAATTAAAACTTAAACATTTTAAATAAGTAACCTCAGATCTCACAAATCTGCATTTTAAAAGCTGCTTGCCATAAATTATTTTATAAAAAATCAAATGCTCTAATAATACTACATTTGGAAGCAATTGAAATGAAAAAATGCCATTAGGTTGACTTTTGAACTCTTTTGATTTGTCACACAGATAAGAATAAATGATGGACTAATTAATTTGTGCACAGATTTTAAAGTCTCTAAATCTTGACAAGTTAATAAATATGGCTATTTCAGGCTACCTTAAAGAGCTTAATGCACTTTAAACTCTTTGGTCCAATATGAGGGTCTGTCATTGATACTTGAATATTGTCAGCATCTTCACTTTTCTGTGATCAGTGTTCCAAGTCTTTGTCCATCTTGCTATAAACTGAGCCCTGTGTATGTCCACCAACCTTTACTGTCCACCAAGCTGTGACCTTGGATTCCATTCTGATCAACAGACTGATTCACTTTTTCTAGAGCTACAAGTTATACACGTGGAATTTTACTTGTGCATTTGTGAACTGCAGAGAAAAGAACAGAAATAAGATGTACCATCTGCTTTCTGTATGCAATTCCTATGAAGTTACTTCCTTACTTTCATTTCTTTGAACTTCACAGTTTGTGAACAGAAACAAGTAGAGCATATGTAAGGAAATTGTAAAGAAACAAAAGAGACATGCCGCATAACAGATTAGAAGTCACATACAGAAAACGTACAGCCAGAATTTATACAAATATTTATAATCCACATCCCTTTTCCAAAGAGGGTTCTCAAAGTCTTTTACTTGCAACAGGATTTCCTCAGTACTTGTTTAAAATGCACAGTTGTTCTGACCCGTCTCCTCATGGAAGCCCAGGAATGGCTTCCAGAAACACTGCTTTCATGTGTCTGTCCAGAAAGTTCACAGAAATAATACACTTCAAATGAAAGTCAAGAAACATTGGAATAAAGGATCTGAAATGCAAATCACTTTTCCACTTGAAGGATAATTTTATGGAAAGTGTCCAGCTCCTGAAAATAAGGGTTTATAGGGACAAATGTCTTTTCAGGAATGATTATGGCTTTGTGCTAGGGTGATGCCAATAAATCTTTTCTACAAAGCTTGAGTTTTGGTCCAGGCTGGCAGTAAATCATTTCCCTGGCACCAAAATTTCAAAAGGAAAGCAAGTGAGGACGGTATTATGGATGTTGCTTTCTGGCTCCAGCTATCTAAAGATTAGTTATGTTGGCATAACTTTTTTCTCATGACCTATTTTTAAATTAAGAATATAAATATATACTCATTCCAATAATTAAGGTTGGAAATGAAGAAATAAACCACAGACTGAAATATCCAAAGGGAAATTAGCATTCTGTACACTAAATAAGCAGAGGTTTTCTCAATAAGAATTGTATAAAGTGAAGGAAAACCATATTAACATTCAATGAAACATCAAAAAAAGGAATATTAACTTGCAAATAGGACTTTCATACTCTGCTGGTTAGCAGTAATTTAATTTATTAAGATTTTCTAAAATATTTTTTCAAAGAGAAATGATCTAATTTTTCTTTCTCCTCACTACTGCATCTTGAATATGGCTTTTAAAAAAGTTAAAAAAGCCATTCCCAAAATCTCAGTATATGTCAAGTTTTAGGAATAAATTCATCATTAAAGAAAAAGTGCTTCTGTAAAGCCATGCAGTTTTCAAAAAAAGAAAGAAAGGAAAATGTGAAGTTTGAAAATGTCTGGCAGCAAAGAAAGAAAAACAGGAAGTAGCTGAAAGAAATAAGGCCAAGTGGTAGCTCACCAGAACAGCTAGTATTCCAAGAAATGGGAGAAAAGATGGCCTACGGGACGTAGGGAGGAAGGAACATGGCACCCTGTAGATTCCTCAGGGAGCTCCTCTGCTGAGCTCATTTAGTTCAGACTGGAAAGGGCAGGCAAGGACCTACCAGTGAGGAAACTAGAGGTGTGTGTGTGTGTGTGTTTTTATGTAAACAGTGATAACGGGGCTCAGAGAGCCTATTTGATCATAACAGTTTTGCCATCATGGCCCTGAGAGAGCAGAGGATGAAGGATGGGAGTACTTTGCTAACCGTCAGACATCACAGCTCCACTCTCCTCCATGGGAGCCTGGATGCTGGGTGAGGCTCCCTTCCCACCTATGGAGAGGGGTAGCTTCCCATAGCATCATTTCTTTTGATGGGATAATGCCTGTTATAGACACTGGGGAAATATATAAAAGACAACTTCCGTAATATATACATAACCTATCAAGACTTGTCGTAACAAAGCTTCTACTAAGAGAATCAGTTTATAACTCTCAGTATCAGCAGGGCAGGGCCGGTAGACTCCTTCCTGCATATGCACCTGTCTACTCCTTCTGCCCTCAGTGCTTCAAAGGGGCACCACTAATGCTCCTTTTAGCACAAATTTAGCTGATAAAGGTGATAGAAGAATGGGATGCTGCAGGATCTTCTGCAGGGCCCCATGGTGAAGGGATGGTGACCCCAGGCCTTGGTGGTGGTCATCAAAACCCCACCAGACATGTTACATCAAGGGCCAGCCATTAACACTGATCCGCACTTGCTTTCTGCACCATGTGACTCTTCTCCTGGTCTGGCTTTGTGCAGAACAGCCCTGGAAGACCTGGTCTTTTCTGTGGAAAATCCAGGGATTACTTTTTCTCCAAGGCAAATTGCTAAGTACTTTCCTTTCCTTCAGCAATTCAGCAATAGTTCCGCATCCCTAGAACTAAGATGGCCAGGTTTTTTTAATATTTAGACCAAGTTCCTCTGAGTAATCAAATTCATTTTTTAAATTACCTGTCCCTTTTCCAGCTTTTCTCTTTTAATTACCTGATTTTACAAAGAAGTTATATGTAGTGTATATAATTCATGTATTTTCTGTTTATTCAGCAATATTTTTAACCATTTTTATGACTGTTCTGAACACAATGCAAAATGGCTGTGCTGAGGTCAAATTCTTAAATTGCAGTCATTTGTATTAAATTCTGTTAAATATCATTTTATGATTGACATTTGGATATTTCCTTTTATTTGGTATGAATCCATTAAAAATATGCTCATGAAAGGCACAAGATAAATAAAAATGCTTGTGAGCATACGTAAAATCAATATTATAATTTTTAAAAGAAAATAATGAATCCATAAAATATATTTTAATGGAGTTAAACATGAGCTTTAGAGTCAAACTGGTTTCACTAGCTTCACTGTGTGTCCCCAAGCTCTTTTAAAACTTCAGTTTTTTTTGGCTGGAGGAAATAATAGTCCTGTTGCATAATGGGGAGTAAGTAACATCTGCAAAGTAGCTAGTATAACGCTTCACATAGAGTTATAACAATTACCAGGAGTCATTATATTGACATGTTTTTGTTTTTTTTTTCAAAGTAGAGAATCTCAAAAAATTTACTATACTATTATAATTTGTGAAAAGGCAAATTATTAAATGCAAAATAATTTCTTTAGGTTAGACTTGAATATTATTCTCTGGAAATAAAAAAAACCCCAATAAAAATTAACGTGGAAAATACTTTAACTTTAGTTAGTAAAATCAGACTTAAAACTTACCATGCCCCACACTGAACCCCTAATCTTCACTTTCTCCCAAAACTGCCTGGCTCCTGGCTTTTGTTGTTTCAGTCAATGGTGGTTCAGTTGTCTTTCCAGGTGCTCACAATAATTACGTGGCGGTTATCTGTGAATTTTCTTTTTTCTTTCACACTCTTTCCCCATGCACCTACAAATCTCAATGACTCCCCCTTCAACATATTTGACTACTTATCTCTGTCACTTCTGTGATTGCATTGTTCACTCTAAAACAACAACAAAACTTAAATTCTCACTTTAATTTTCCATTTCTATAAACAAGTAGGTATTAAAATATTCATTATTACTTTCACTTTCCCTGGTTTTAATTTTATATTTTGATCATAAATTTTAAAACCTTCTCTATAGGTATTTTAAAAAACAAAAACCTGAAAACAAAGAATTTTAATTATTTTTGTTGCTGTTCATACAGCAATGCATTTAAACATACCGCAAAAAATTTCAATCAAATCATCACGATGTAGAAATACAGTAACTGTAAATTTGTCATCTCCCGATCAGTATGTAATAATTAGCACAAGCTGTATGACATTAAACTAGTATTTCTTCTGTCATTAACCATGGGATGACTCTGGACTTTGTTAGCAGCATTTGTACAACTTTTTGTTTTACTGCTTGCTTTTCTTCCGCTGGGGAATTACTGGGACCAAGACAATGACGCGACTAGAGGAGGAGGAGCACATGTGCTGCTTAGCCTTTCGCACTGATCCTCAGGACCCATGTTTTCACGAGCTCCAGATTCAGCAAGTTTTCAAAGAGGAATAGCGAGTGTTTGATGACGACGGAAGCTTGGATCTAATTTTCACTTCGAGACACATGGATACTATTCACCACTGTCCTGAAGATGTCCCAGCACTCCTTCTCCAGAAGCTGCCAGCAGCCCCAGCCACATGTCAGGCTCTGGCGATTCCTAGGGCTGTCAAAGCCAAGATGCTATAAACCAGCTGCCTCCTTCATCCATCCTGTGAGGTCACACAGAGGTGTCGGTGACTTTCCTGCCACCCGTCCTTAAACAGCAACTTGAACACAGAGAAACAATTCAAATGATACAGGCCAAAGTCAGAGCAGCATGGAGAAAACTAACTCACCCTGAAGTTTACTGGGCACTCTTACTGTACCCAGGACTATTTCGGTCACATTTCAGGTATTATTTCATTTCATCTCTGGAATATAAAGAAGCAGACAGTTCTGGGCCTTTCTCGGAGGAATGGCTTTAAGCAGTGTCCTAAGGAAAACCCTGAATCTTCACAGAGTTAAAAATGACCTTGTAGACAAACACAGAAAAAGGCTGCAGTAGAATTAGAACCACGGATGCTTTATGTGGGAAAGCCATCGTTGAGGAGCCAGAGTCCGGGGCGGTCTTGTCCTCAGCACCACTAAAGTTGTCTCGTAACTCTCCTTGGAAATTCCACATGTACTAGATGTTTTTAAAAATTCCTTACTATTTCTTACATATGTATTTTGAGGCTCTTTAAAATCAGAGATGATTTTCTGGGTAATTCTTCCTCTGCTATTATTTCCGACATTCCACTGTGTTCTCCCAGAGCAGAGGCAGCTGATGGTACCCACTGCTACTACTAATTCCGAATGTCTTACATTCTTCTCAGGGAGGGAAACACCATTCTTTAGCACTAGCTCAGATGGTAGCAGCAAAACACACCCTTTGTTAGGCATCTCTGCTCCATCCTCCTTAGTGTGCACATTTCTGGGCCGGGTCTCTGCATTGGTGTCTGCTAGTACAGATTCAGTCTTCTTCCTAAGACTGATATAAACTAGACCACAATCTGAAATAAGAAATGTAAAAGGTATGCATGATACTCTGTGTTGGATGTCTGCCGATTCTGGTCCCTTTTATCACCTGTTGTCTCTGATACTGACTTTCTCTTTGTCTCTTGGAGAATCCGTCATCACCCTATACAAGCTTCTTGTGCCCCAGGGAATTATATCCCTGCCTCATTTCTATGGGAGGCACCTGTGGCTCCAGTTTGGCTTGGAACTAAGACAAGCAAATAGACATGTGCCAACTTACTGCAATGAGAATAAAGCCTGGGACTTCAAAAAAAACTTGAAGATTGAAGGAATAGAAGAAATATGGTATGCTGATGAGGGCCAGAAGCAGCAATTTTGGAATGACTAAGGAGAATTTTCTGGGAATAGAACTGAGATTCAAGGGCTTGCTTATTATAAAGCAGGATCACAGTGCAAATATAGCTCACACATCCAAGACAGTAGCAGATCAGATTCTGGGTATCTTCCTGGCTTATTCTCATACTAGAATATTATCTGAAAAAATATAAGATAACCAAATGGGACAATTCCACTCCTAATTCAATCCCTGCTAGAAGAAATAAGTTCTTTGTCTGCTAAGGTCACTAAGCTCGGACAATGTGAGCCTAGTGTGAGCCACCTTTCCTGCCACAGTGAGGAGCTGTCTGTGGATCAGAAAGGAAACAGACACCAGCGAGAGACAGGTGGTGGTGGTAATGGTGAAAAGACAGAGAGAGAACAAAGACAAAGGGGAGTGAGTGTGAGGAAAGCAGGAGCGAATGAGCAAGGGAAGGCAGAGAGAAATAAACTGGAAGAACGAGTCTCGTATAGATCTTGTTTAACTCTGGCAGACACATATTGTAGGTTACATTGAGACTCTTGCAACCATTTTTCAAATAGGAAACACAGACAGAAATCATATACCTATTTATTCAGCAGTTAGCCAGTGCCAGACGCTGCTAGATGAGCTCATTAAAATCTAGAATCAGGCATAGTGGTACATGTCTATAATCCTAGCACTTGGGAGGCTGAAGCAAGAGAGTCACCATTCAAGCCCAGCCTGGACTACGTAGTAAGCTATGTAGTGACACTCTGTCTCAAAAAAAAAAAAAAATCTGTTAAGTCACTATAGACTCTGGAAAATTATACAGGTGAAAAAATTAACTGTAAAAATATATATTTCGATTATATATATGATGTAACATGTAAAAGCTGTTACAGGTAGAAAGATAAATGCTTTACAAACACAAAAGAAGGACACATTATTAACGGAGCAAGTGAATGCGGGGGAGAAAGGGTATGGAAAAGAGTTCTCTTAAGATGTAGCTTGATGATGATTTTCTGCCTAGATGATCTGTCCACTATGGAAATCAATATGGAGATACCTCAAAGAGCTTAGACTAGAGGTCCCATTTGACCCAGCCATCCCACTGCTGGGTATCTTTCCAAAAGAATTAAAAGAATCATATTACAGAGATATATGTGCACCTATGTTTATAGCAGCACAGTTTGTAATAGCTAAAACTTGGGAACAGCCCATTTTCCCATCAGTTGGAAACTGGATAAAGAAGATGTGGTTTTGCTATAAAATGGAATACTACTCAGCCATAAAGAATGAGAAATTAGATTCATTCATAGGAAAATGAATACATATTGAGGATCTACTCCTAAGTGAAATAAATAAGTCACACATGTGTAAATACTGAATAGTTTCTCTGGTGTGAAAAACTATAATAGTACATAAGATCCTAATGAGATAATTAAAAATGTGGAATAGGAAGAAAAGGGCTAAAGGTGTAGCAAAAGTGGGAAGGGTAGGGGAAAGCTAATAAGGGAAAAGAAAAAAATATGAGAAAATGAAAAAATGGAAATGAAGTGTTTGTAAAGAGGGAGGGGAGGAGGGGTGAAAAGAGGGCAGGGACAAGGGGAAAAAATGAGAACCAAGACCTGCCATGTAAAGGTACAAGATCCCAATAATGAATGTAACTGTACTGTATACCTAAAATGTACCAATAAACTCAATGAGGAAAAAAAAAGATGTAGCTTGAAGTCAAAGGATAAGTAGAAATGTGCTAAATAAGTATGAATGAGGACATATATACTAAGTCTTATATAGGTTTGAGAGACTAAATTTCATATAATTTGGATTAATGCGCTAGCCTATATTTTCAACATTCTGCAAGGTCCAACAGAAAATTATAACTTGCATTCAACTACCCGCTATTAATATAGCTCACTGATTTTCTAGTTAAAAGTATGCTGACCATAACTTTGTGTTGCTCTGTAGTCAGGTTATGGATTTTAAGATAGATCTAGTTTAAATCTTGCTTCTACTGCTTACTAGTTTTATGAGCCTGAGCAAACTAATGTTTGAGTTGTCCCCATTTCCTCATCTGTAAACTGCTTATAACCTTCTTTGGTTATATCATGTGTACATGGACCAACATAGTGTCCAGAGCCCAGTTACTCAGCCAATGAATCACGGCTGTTAGTAGGAGGGTAGAGAAGAGATCAATTTGAAGCAAGAGCCATGGGATTCTGGGTGAGGGGAAGGCACTAACTCAGCCTTTTCTGTACCTTTGCCTAGGACAGGATCAGGGGAGCAAATGGGGAGCAGATTTCAACAAAAATGTGATATGCTACTGTGAGCTGAGGCTCAAAGGCACCATCATGTGTCCAAGGCATTTGGTAAAAGGGATACATGTAAAGTTAATAAGACCTCACTCTTGAATCTATCCTGATGGCTCTTTCTAGATGTTTATTTTCAGTGGCAGCTTTTCTCTTTATGACCAGTTCTAGGGCCAGAGGATGGCACTACACTAGTATGTATTTAAGATCAGTGAGAAGTGTATCTTAAAGGTGACTACATTAAGATTCTGGATCCTGACCTAACTCTGTGAGCCATATTTTACCAGATCCTGTTTGAAAAGCAGTTTATGAATGGCACTTAAAAGGCTTGTCCTTTTAAAATAAACACATAGTAACACAAAATAAAATAAAATACATGCACAACCGTGCAAACTGAGCCAAGGTGTTATTTTTAATACTAGCTGTCAGCAGGTGAAGGCTCCAGCCACCTGTCTGCTTCAAAGGGACAGTGAGGCTGGCTCACACTGTGATGGTGCTGGAGCCTCCTTGGAAAAGCGTGCTTCCCTGAGGTGAAAGAGAGGTGTTTTTAATGACTTCTTCAGTCTGCACAGCCCACATCCAAAGCCACACCCATGAAAAATAGATGAGTAAAACTGCATTGTAATTTCTGGCTTTCCCAATATCTATTTCATATAATTAATTGATGAGCAGTAACTGTAAGTACTGCTAAGATATATAAACTAAAATCCTTGAGGTGTTTTTTCTTCTGCTAGTGGTTGCCCTTGATAGTACAACAATGACATTGGACTCTACTTTCCACACTGAAGGTTTCTCCTGCAAGTGTGGTGTCAGGACTGCTTTGCTTTTTAACTTGACTGGACAAAGGTGTGTATG
The DNA here is from genome assembly GCF_012274545.1 of Fukomys damarensis. Lineage (NCBI taxonomy): Eukaryota > Metazoa > Chordata > Mammalia > Rodentia > Bathyergidae > Fukomys > Fukomys damarensis. Next base: position 575,332 of record NW_022900917.1, read on the forward strand.
CTCTGGCTCTCTGGAGTATCCTACTATAAAAGGCACAGTTTTTGGTTTCTTTCCTTTTCAGTTTTCAGGGCACGGCAATGTACTGTGACATTGTGACAGTGGAACTTATGACTTCCTAGGTTTAAGACCAGCATTTGTCTTCTGAACATGAGATATTCGAGTATTGTTTTGTGCAGTTGACAGACTGATTCTGAACTATAACCATACTCAAATGCTTTTGTTCCCCCACACTCCTCTGGCCTGGATTCTGTTCACACTGAGATGCTAGGAGCCTCCTTTGCCTGCCACTGCTCCTGTCTAATTCCTGTTCCCATCTGGGTCTCGGTTCAGTTGCTGGTTCCTGCAGGAAGCCATCTCTGACTTCATTTGAGCTGGTGACACAGATTCCTGTACATACCTCACACTGTTGTTGCAGCTACCTCTCTTTGGAGCTGAACTCTCCATGACAGTGAATGCTGGGAGATTAGACACAGTGTCTTGTTTATAGAGTCTTAAGATGCTCGAAGGAAGGAACACAGTCGCTTGTCAATAAGTATTAGTTATAGGATGGTGTGGGAGTTGATAGATTGTGTCCACTTGAGAAGTTTGGTTAAGAGAGTTTAGCTAACTCATCTCAGCAATCCACGCCCTAGGGCACAGACAATACACCCCAGGGCAGCTCCTTGGAAGTTAGAAAGGAAATGAGAAAGGAAGCTGTTCCTGTGGAGAAGCTCCAGTCTTCACCTCAGATGTCATCTCTGCCTTCTAGCACAGACTCTTTGGCTTTTGGCGTGGATCCTGCAGCCTTCAAGCACAGACCCTTCAGCATTCCATCGCAGATCCATCAGACTCCTGATCGGGACTCACAAGGGGCACTGCAGTAAGCTCCAGACCTTCAGCTGTCTCCGGTATAAAGACAGATCCTCTGGAATCTTCCTCATTTCACTGTGGGTGACCACTGTAAGCCAATCTTGTAAAATCATGTATATTTTCATACCTTGTGTTGTATCTGTTTCTCTTGTAAATACTGACTGATACAGATGCGCTCTTTTTGTTCATAGTTACTCTTTCCTTTCCATGTCTTGGTCGCCATTAACTTGGAACATGGCTACATGGCTTGGTTTAACCAGTGAGTTGTGAGCAGGTGGGACTTGCAGGACACCTGTGCTGAAGCTTATATGTACCTGCACAGTGTGATGGTCCTCTTTCTGCTGTCCAAAGCCAAGAGTGTTATAAATGTTTATAATACAACCTCTTATTTAATTTTAAAGCCAGCTCTTGTCTTTTTATAGCATATTCTTTAAAATAATGATTGTAATAGCTACCAGAAAAAATGAAATATTTTGTCCAAGTCTGTGGGCTATATCTTCATTCTGTTGTTTTCTTTGCTGTGCAGAAGCTTTTTAGTTGTCTATTTTTGCTTTTGTTGCTGATGCTTTGGGGTTCATATCCAAGGAATCATGGCCCAGACCAAAAACATGGACCTTTTCTAATATATTTTCTTCCAGGTATTTTACAGTTTCAGGTCTTACATTTAAGTCTTCAACCCACTTTGAGCGTTATTGAAAATGGTATGAGATAAGGGTCCAACTTCATTCTCTTGCAAGAGTATATCCAATTTTCCCAACAGTATTTATCGAAGAGGTCATCCTTATCCCATTATGGAAAATCACTTGACCATAAATGCACTAGTCTGTTTATGGCTTTCTGTCTGTTCCATTGGTTGGTTTATTGCCAGTATAATGCTATTTTTATTATTAAAGCTTTGCAATGCATTTTGAAAACACATAATGTGATGCCTTCAGTTTTGTTCTTTTTTTCAAGATTGCTTTAGGCATTTGGGACCTTTGTGGTTCCATAAAATTTGTAAGACTCTTTAATCTGTGAAAAATGACATTGGAATTTTGACAGATGTTGCACTGAATCTCTAGATCACTTTAAGTAGTATAGACATCTTAATAGTATTAATTATTCCAATCCACAATCATGAGATAGAGTTCCATTTGTTATCTTCACTTTTTTTCCACAAATGTTTTAGAGTTTTCAGCATACAGATCTTTCACTCCTAGCCTTCTTCTTCTTTGTTTTCTGCATGCTGCTGTAAAAAGTTTTTAGCTGATCATTTCCATTGTGAATGTACCAGTGAGAGCCTGAGGAAACTTGCAGAAGATAACAGCTGGGAATGCGCAAAAAGTTAAGCAAAAATATTAGTTACCTTCCACAGGACAGAGAAAGTGGAATTTTAATCCATTCAAGTGAGAAGGATTTGGTTGACACCTTGGGCTTCAACTGTGTTGAGACTTCCTTCTTCAAAGGAGCATTCAAACCCATATCGTAGCCAGGCCTCCCCAAGTAGAAGGTGATCTGTCTGCAGGGTAACTGCCTTATGGAACAAAACCCAACATTTTCAGAGAAAGACCTGAGGTCCACAACATAACAATAAAATATTAGACATGAAGAGAAAATGTGACTAATAGTCAATGGAAAGGGGCCAACCAAGGACACAGGTGTTAAAACTGTCAGAGAAAGACTTTAAAATAACTGACAAATATTTTTAAATGTCTACAGGAAAAGATGAGTATAATATATAAAGGATTGAGAAAATGAGTAGTAAAAACTAAAAAAAAAAAAAAAAAAAAAAAAAAAGAAGCAGAAACGAAATGTGCCCTTATTTACAGACAACATAATTGCACATAATTCTCCAAAAATCTATTCACTCCACTAAGTGAATTCACCAAGGTTGCAGGATACAAAATCAATCTTTCTATATTATTTCAAAAAAAGACAAAAAAGTAAATGGAAAAGGATAATCTAGAAATTGACCCTTTCATATTTTATACAATTGAAAGAGATACCAGCAGTTTAATGGGGAAAAGGAAATAATTTCAAAAGTAGTCCTTAACAACTAGATTTCTGATTATTCTGACTTACATTACAACATAGTTAAGATTAACCTGAGGTGGATTGTAAATCTAAAAATAAAAGCTAAAACTAGCAAGTCCTTAAATAGGGAATTATAAACAATGTCTATGCACTAATAGGGAGGGGTGAAGGGGGTGAAGGGAGGGCAGGGGTGTGGGGAAAAAATAAGAACCAAGACATACCATGTAAAGGTACAAAAGCACAATGATAAATGTAACTGTACTGTTTGCTTTCAATGTACCAATAAACTTAATGGGGATGGTAGAAGAATATCTATGCACTAATAGAGTAGATCAAGATCTCTTGGTATGTAAACAGTTCTAATCTTAAAGAAAAAATGATAAGTTAGAGTGTGTTAAAATTAAAAACATTTGCTTCTCAAAACACATGTCTAAGAAAATTAAAAGGTAAGACAAAACTCACTACCAAGGCCTAAAATAATTATGTTACACACATTCTATATAGTGGAGATATTATTTTAATAATAGTTGATTTAATTTAATAATTATTTGATTTAATAATAGTCTAGCAGAATAAAAATAAATAAATGTTGTACGTTTTGACACTGCAAAAATACAGAATTTGAGACTTGAAAATGAGTAGGACACAGAAATTTGAACAATTGTGTTAAAATCATCTTACTAATATGAAAACTAAAAAGATAACTTTGACAGTTGATAAAAGGAGCAATAGCAGAATCATTATAATATTTAAAGTGAAAAGTACCAATAGAAATCTAAGTAATAATGTGATTATTAGGACAAGTAGGAATAAAGTAGAAGGTAATATGAATAACTAAATTCTTACTCATTATAGTTAGGTTTTAATAGACAATAACCATTGGTAAACTTTTAAAAATAGCCATAAAAAACATGTTATTTGGAGTTACTTGAGTGAAGAATTAAATAAGTAAAACCAACATTTAACCTCTGGGAAACTGGTTTAGAGATTTTAAATACAAATAAAATAAAAAGGAGAGGGGAACTTTGCTTTTTCTTTTATAACTATTCTCTAACATTTTAATGTTTTAAAGCACATACATTTATTGTCTTGTTTTTAGAAATATACAGATAGACACATAGATGATAAGTGATAGATAAGTAGATAGATATGGGATAGGACAGAGGAAGAAAAGTTATAACCTATAACCTATAGGTTATCACTTCCTGGTGGGATTTCAAGTGACTTCCTTCTCCATTATACCCTTCTGTATGGCTCATATATTTTATAATGAGCAGGCAACACTTTTATAAGTTTAAGAAGAAAATTATGATGTTTATCCTTAAGAAAAAAGAAAAAAAATTTACAGTGTTGACGTTGCTTAGTACTTTATTGCCTTCTGGAAAATAAGTGGTGTTAGAACTATGTTGGGAAGACACTGGTGGAAATGTTCACACTATTAACTTCTTGATTTGTATTAGTATGTCACACTGAATACAATCCACTGTTATTTCACTGGATCAATCTGGAGAGTCTTTAACCTGAAAAGTACCAGGTAGGACCAAAGAATAGTTGCCCATCAGTCAAGCAGAAAATTCTCAAAATCATAGAATTACTGTCAAATAACAACTTTTTTTTCCCAATGTCTGTGACATTAAGAAAATCCTAAAATTATACTTATGGCAGTGTGTCTACAATTTGTACTGACATAAACTCTTCTGGGATTCTTCTCTAAGACTATGTCTACACCCACAATTATGTCATCCTGTATGCAGAAGTGTCATTTTTTTCCCTCAGTTCTTGTAACTTGTTTATAGCCAATGGTGATGTCCAGAGCCATCTGTCACTTAGACACCACTAAGTATTCCCACTAGACCTTGTAGGGTTCCCACTAGAGCTGTGATACTGGTGTGTCTATATCTTAAATTAGGTGCATAGGGAGTAAATTTCATTCCTATAGAAATGTGTTTTACTGCAAATACAGTACTGTTCCAGAGAGCAGTCATCAGGTTATCTTGGCCAGTGTACATGCAGCACAACTGGGAATTATTCTCAGTAAAACACTGAATAGAAGCTCTTGCTAGTGGTTTGGACTTTGTTTGCCTACTGAAAAGACTAGAAAAAATGAATCACCTACCAAGCTACAAAAATGTAATCCACCAAAGTTAACATAATGACATACTATGGTGAAACGTTATTCATTCTGTAAGATTATATTAACAGGTTATAGTAGACTTCACAAATGGTATCAAAATGCCCCACTTCCTTTAATACTTTCATCACAACTGTGTCAGGTACTTACAATACAAATTGTATTATGTTATAGATGTGCATTTTTAAAAATTGAATTTAGGATTCTCTAGTAACCTTGCTTGAAGAAATGTGGCAAAGTCATTAAAAGCAGGAATTGGAAGTCAGACCAACCTGAGTTTGAATTCTTCAAGCTCCATTTGCTGGATGACTCCACTCCACATACTCAAAGTTAACTTCAGTTTTCTCATCTACAAAATAGGAATAAAGTACAACTTATTGACTGTTGTTATGATTAAATAAAATAATTTACATAAAATATTTAGAATAGTGGTATCTGAGTTGTCTACAACATTGAATTCTTCTGAAATTTAAAAATTACAGGTCCTGTATCTGATCCTGAAATTGGGATTTAGTTGGTCAGAGAAGTAGTTTGGACTTCTCAATAGTAAATACTGTTGAGGACTGTTGCTGGGAAGTAGGTAAGATATATCATCTATAACATGCTATTCCATTTTATACAAAAGTTCTCAAGTAATGCTAATATGCAGACAAGTTTGAGGACTACTTATAAAGTGCATAATAATACTTGCATACAGGTGATTATGGTTTATGAGTTTTAGAAACGTCATTTAACTTAATATTTGTAACCATCTTACAAAGTGGGCACTATGTTATCCCCAGTTTCCAAATAATAAGCAAGTCTGGAGATAATCAGCATAATCAAGGTCAGATACCTAGTACACAGCAGGGTCAGTATCTGAACCCAGTCTGAATTCAGAGTCTAAGTTTTAGTTATACACTTTCTCACTCAACAGAGTTTCCTGTCCATGAATCTCAGAAGCTCAAGTGAGATGTGACGTACTGACAATCTCAGTTTAGGTACAACGAGAAAGACTCTGGTTTATTATAGTACCAATTGAACAAGTCATAGAAATGACTGATCCAATCTCAAAGTGGTTTCAAACAGCTGATTAGACTGGAGGATAGCAAAGCCTACTGAGGATTGTTGCTGGGAAGTGGATAAGAGATTTCTCATCGGTAACATGCCATTCCATTTAGACAAAAGTTCTCAGCTGAATTTTTAATGGAGATTTGCCTGCCTCTTGAGTGCTAGCTAGAATTGATTACAGTTGTGTGCCACCACAAGTTTACCTCAAAATCAATCATAAATTTATTTTATTTTCTTTTTTTGAGACGGTCTCACTATGTAATTGAGACTGACCTGGAACTCACTATGTAGCCCAGGCTGGTCTCAAACTCACAGCGATCTTCCTGCCTCAGCCTCCCAAGTGCAGGGATTACAGGTGTGTGCTACCATGCCCGGCTTCAATCATAAATTTAATATAAAATTCTAAAACTGTAGAACTTCTAGGAAAAATATAGAAAAAAATCTTTGAGATTTGGTTTCTGATTAGACAAACATTTCTTAAGTGAAGTATCAAAGGCACAATCCTTAAAAAGAAAAACAATAAAATGGAACTTCTATTATTCAGAAAATTTGTTAAAAGAGTGAAAATATATCCAGAGTAAGACAAAACATTTGCAAAGCATATATCCAACATAGTACTTGTATTCTGAATAATAATAAGAAAACAACTCAACTTTTTAAAAAAAAAGAGCAAGGAGTTTGAACAGATGATCCATAAAGACATTATTATAGATAGTGAATGAGCACATAAAAGATGCTTTATACTATTAGTCGTTATCTTAATGCAAATTAAAACCACAATGAGGTATCACTTATTTGGCTAGAGCTAAAATAAGTAACAAATATTGGAGAGAATGTGAAGCTGGAATTCTTATTCATCCCTGGTGGAAACTCTGCAGCCCAACCATTCTGGAAAAAGTTAGACAACTTCTTAAGAAGTTAAACACACAAATTGTGTATTATCTATCTATTCTACTACTAAGTTTTTAGCCAAGAAAAATGAAAAAAATGTACAAACAATGACTGGTATACAAATGTTCCTAGCAGTTTTATTTGCAATAAAACTGGAAACAACCCAAATTCACTATCAACATACCAGTGGCTTTACAAATGGAGGCATCCAAACTTCAGGAATAAGAATACACACAGAAACATGGGTGAACCTCAGAATAAGTACACTGAATAAAAGGACGCCAATAATGAAAGAGTGTACATTGCATTATTCCATTTATATAAAATTCTAGAAATGGAAACTAATATAACTAACATATAACAGATCAGTGACTGCCTGGGTTGGAGGAGAGGAAGCAGGGAGAATTAAAATTAGACAAAGAAATGTTTGCAAAAGAGATTATTCTTATGGAGCTCATGTGCTGGTTTTATAGAGTATGCAGATGTCAAAATTTATACACTTTTAAAAACATCACAAGCTGGGCATGGTGGCGCATGCCTATAATCCCAGCCCTTGGGAGGCTGAGGCAGGAGGATGGCTGCAAATTCAAGACCAGCCTGGGCTACACAGTGAGTTCCAGAGCAGTATGAACTACACATTGAGACCCTGTCTCAAAAAAGCCTAAATAAATAAATAAATAAATATATCACTGTGGCAAGAATATTTAATAGGAGATTCACATCTAAAAACTTTTCAAGTGTATAATACATTACTGCTGACTATTAAACACTTTTATACACTTTAAATATGTGCAGTTTTTGGGGGGGTCAATTATATCTCAATAAAGATCTTCAAAGTAAAAAAATACAAAAAATTGTTCTGTTCTTAAATAGTTCATTAGCTATTCAGAAGAAGCATTGCATATGGTGATAACCTTTTGTTTTATACTTGTTTTATTTTATGCTGCCTCAACTGAAAATTAGCAGTATCCTGTATTAAAGAAGTTTGTATAAAATTTCACAATGCTAATTATTTTAAAAATCAATAATCAGAGGGCTAGGCAATTCCTCATTGTTCAAGAAGTAGGCAAGTCGGCCAAGCCAGGGTGGCAGGCTGTCCAGGCTCGGTCCATCATATCGAAGGTTTCCTTTAAGATCATGCTAACATCTGACCCACAGCTGCCATACAAAGTACTCAGTGTTCTTGAAAGTTCATTTTTCACAGCAGTCTTAAAGTTTGCAGCTGAAGAATTTAAGGTTCTTCCAGCAACAAGTGCAATTATTACCAATGATGGAATAGGTATAAGTCCTGCACAGACTGCTGGAAACATTTTTCTAAAGCATGGTTCAGAAATGAGAATTATCCTTAGAGTCCATGTTGGAAGTTGCTAATGCCTGCTATTGGGAGCACACAGTTACCTTTGAGAATAAAAATTGCGTTTTTGTTTGGCTGTACAGATGGAGTTGGGCATGTAACATACAATGAAAGCACCAAGGCAGTGAAACAATGAAAGATGACTCCTTTGTTCCTTGTTCACACTATTTGCGTGACCAGGAAGTGGTTATGAATGGACAGTACCACCACAGAAAGTCACACAGTGGTTGACTGCTGCCTCACAACACACAAGGGAGTTCATCAGTGGCAAACGGATTATGCAACTGTATTTTTTACCTAGTAGGTACTTCGTATAATTTTTTTCTGAGTATATTTGGAAAATTAAAATTTCCTTAGTGTTACATATTGTCTTTGAGTTAAAAATGTAGCAGGATTAGCTATTGATCATAGATGGCAGTTTGCTTGATAGCGTCATATAGACTCACATAGTTACTGTTTTTTTAGTTTGATTCTTAAGTATACATTTCATGATAAGTATAACAGACATGCCAATGAATACTTAACTATGTTTGTCATTTACATTTTAAGTTTTCAAACTTAATGTATCATATAAATTTTAATTCAATATCAAAGAACCAAAGCTTTTTAATTTCTTGATCTAACCATTATGTGTATAAACTAATGTTCCATACCAAAAAAAAAGAAAAAGAAAAAGAAAGAAAGAAAACTCAAGACTTCCCAGTACCAGCTATTGCACTCAGGACCTTGTGCTTGCCAGACAGGTGTGGCGCCACTGAGCCAAATAGTTTTAACAATATTCTGGCAGAACTGAATATTCGTCATGGTGGGAGTTGATAATATAGTAGAAGCATTTTTTGCTGAGATGCATTTCTTTAAAATTATATGTCTCTTTATCAGTTTCTTAATGCAACATTCTTATGACAAAAACCCTTAAGAAATAACTTTTTGAAGACATTATTTCTGAATGGCATTCTGAAAGAACATTGCCAGAACGAAGATCTGAAGCTCACCACAAAACTTAAAGAAATACTGACCAGAAATGCTGAGGAGTTATATTTACTGAAGACCTAACTTTTAAGGAAGTGCTAACATAAGTTACCCAAATAGATAAGAAGCCAGGAAAGTAAACGAATTGTTGAAAATTCTGTATAATATGGGTTTTCAACGTGAAGTGGTAAAGACAATAGTAAAGAGTAACAGAATGTCACAAACTGTCACAGAATATGCCAAGGGGAAGAGCAGAACTGTGGAAGGTATGTTAGAAAGACTGAAATGGAAGACAAAATACATAGTCTTAGAAAGCAAGGAATATTTCTTGTCCACACACAGACTTAAAAGTACCAATTACGAGTATTCAAAAAATGATGTCCATAATGAAAGATGTGCTTACAGAGGAAATCAGTATCTGTGCACAGTTTGAGAGGTGAATTGAAGGTTCTTAGTGATTCAGAATCAGTGCTTGACCTACTCTATTACAAATGGAGAATTTTCTAGAGCAGGAGTTTTTATCTTTCTAGTTCTTTTTAGAGATGGAAAGGCAGGCATTCAATAAATAGTTCCCAGTTTATTCATGAATAAAGGCTATGATCAGTATTTATCTTAACAAGTTTCAGTATCTTTGGTGTTGCAGGACCCAGGTTTATTGAGGAAAAAACTCTACAATAAAATGCAATAGAATCAGCATCTTAAGGATGACATTAGTACATTAAGAAATTAACAGATATTTTTTAAAAATCTGAGGATTAAACAGGATTTTCACTTATCACAGCAAACAAAGTTTGCTAAAAAGTATACTGCTATGTTTAGGAGGTTTTTATTTGAATAAAAAAAAATCTGATGTTTAAAGACCCCTATTAGGCCTCAGTTGACTAGGTATTTCTAAATTCCAATCCTTGAATTTTTGGCTTAGTTTTTTTTTTCCACTTTTTTTAACACAGAAAACTGCTTGCTGTTTGCATATATTTATGGTCTCTTGTGCTATAAAGTGATTTAATACTTTGGCTTTTTAGTTTTGAAAATTAGAATGTAGATCTTAAAGTATTATGTTAAACAACTAGACATTTTATTATTAAACAAATGTAGTCTATAAATTCTCTGTGCAGGAAATAAAAAATCAATAATCAGCTGGGGGTGGTGGTGCACACCTGTAATCAATCCTATCACTCAAGAGGCTGAGGTCTGCTTGGTTGTATAGTGAGTTCAGGGCCAGCCTAAACTACAAAGTGTGACCCTGTATTTAAAAGCAAAAAAGAAAAACAAAAAAAAGAAAAAAGAAAAAAACAATAATCGGCTGGTATATTCAGCAGCAGGCAGATTTATCTCAAGTATCCTGACCCACTTATATCATGTTTCTAAAGACATTCTGATTATTAAAACAAGAAACTAAGAAAGAGGACTCTGGAGAAAATAGGTATTTTCATGCATAAAGATGCATTTTCCACACATAAGCACCTTTAATATCAGAACATCGATTGCTAGAGCTTTGTTGGTCCTGATGGCCTTTCTTCTCAAAAGGTCAAGGGCACCGCAGGTTCTGTAAAGACAAAACTGCATTTCAACAAGCTAGTCTTGGGATTTGTTCATGATCTCTGCTTACCGTCATCAGTTACTTTACAAAGGTTACAGGTAGGTAAATATGCTAAAGGTCAATAAAACAGAACATTTTATAGAACACCCCCATTGGTTTAACATATTAAAACTGCTAGCATTCAAAAGTATTATAGAAGATGAAAACTGTAGAATTGTTAAACTTGAGACATTTGTGACACATCTCTGTGTTTTTTGTTTTGTTTTGTTTTGTTTTTTGGTACCAGGATCAAACTCAAGACCTTGCACTTGCCAGGCAGGCATGGCACCATTGAGCTGTGTCCCTGGCTATTGGGCTACGTCCCTGGCTATGATGTGTCTAAATGAGAATAGTTGTTTTTCAAATACCTACAAAGAAGATTCTGAAACATTTTTGTCTTGTACTAGGAACTAAGAAGTGAACCCAGGGTCTTCACCCTGAACTACCTCTCAAGTCCTTTTTTCTTTTCTTTATTTTTATCTTATTTACTTATTTTTGAGACAGGGTCTCACTAAGTTGCTAATTCGCTCAAATTAGGATCAAACTTACGATGCTCCTCCCTTAGCCTCCAACAGTGTTGGGATTACAGGCGTGTCACCATGCCTGCCATCATAACTTGCTTTTGCCATCTGTTTTACTGTAACTACCTTAAAAGTAAAGGTTGAAAGTAAAGCAACTATTGAGAAGTTTGAGATTGAGATTTTAATAATTACCTTATTCTAAATTAAAGCAGTTGCTATATATTTTATATCCAGATTTCTAACTTTTCAAGGAAACAAGATAACGTTAAAATACTAAAATGAAGTTCTAGAATACTTTAAACAGTTATTAAAAAGGAGAATAAAACAAGGGAAATATTCTGATGTTGACACCTACTCTGTGGTTACAGTAAGCAGCAAGGTGTGCTACTGATGAAGGAAAAAGTGGGCAGATCAATGGAATAGAAAAAAAACTTGGAAACCAGGTTGTGTTCATAGCCATATCCTGGTGGCTGTAGGATGCAAGATGCTACCTTTGGGGGTGGCTGGGCAGAGAATACAAGGGATCCTTCTGTGTTATTTCCTCTTTTTTTTTTTTAACAACTGAACATGAATTTATAATTATCTCCAAGCAATAAGTTCAATTTTAAAAATTCAATTAAAATAATAGAAAATAAAATGTAATGTTTCTTGTTTGTAAAACAAACAATGCAGAAATTTACAGTTTTTGTGGATTTCATCATGAAGCTGAATTATCATACACAAGGATGACTTAGAAAGTCCAACTCCTAGAAATTTTGGGGGTTAATTGAGCCGTTAGTGGATGGGCTTAGGGATGCTGTAGGAGTCCCGGCAATGTGTTATCCAGGGCCCTTTTCCAGGGTTGGAGGATGAGGTGTCTTCATGTGTAATGTACTGCATGCAGGTCATGGGAACAGCAATTGCACATGTGGTAAGAAAAGCAGGTTCTTCCAGAGAGACAAGAATATACTTTTGCCAATATCTATTCCTTAGTCTTGAAATGTGAAAACAGGATTCCCAGCGCACGGATTCAGCATAACATGACTGCAGCTTTTTCTTTCTTTTTTTTTTTTTTTGGTACCAGGGATTAACTCTGGACTTTGCACTTTCGAGGCAGGTGGCGGAACCACTGAGCTAAATCCCCAGCATGACTGTAGCTATCTTGAGTCTTCATTAACCCAGAATAACCTTTATTTTTCAATGCAAAGTTTCCCAGCATACTCTATGAGACGTGATAAAAAAATATGGTGAATGCTTAAATTTTTACCATAAAAGGCAATCACCATTAATTCCCCCTCAAATCTGCCCCCTTCATTTTATGCATTCTCACTGCATTGTCCTTGCCACTTTCGGAAGTTGTGTTATGTTGTGTTAGTTGTGTTATGATGGCTACTGCCTCCATGTCCTGAGTCAATTCAAAAGGTTTCCTTTTGATGTTCAGTTTGATGTTGAAGAAGAGCCAGAAGTCACAGGGTACCAGACCTGGTGAATAAAATGAATGCAAACACAGTATTGTGTTTTTCCTTTTTTTTTTTTTTTTTTTTTTTTTTT
>NW_022900917.1:588587-595631 GCF_012274545.1 Fukomys damarensis
TTTTTTTTTTTTTTTTTTTTTTTTTTTTGGTACTGGGGATTAAACTCAGGACCTGGTGCTGGCGAGGCAGGTGGCGCCACTGAGCTAAATCCCCTGCCCTGTGTTTTTCCTTTTCATCCAATGGCACTTGGCAGCTGCATTCACCATATTTTTGATTATACTTCATAAGACAAAACAGAGCGGCACAGGGAACTTTACAACTGGACCTGGTGCCAGGAATGTACCTGACCCTTTGATATTAGCCTGAGATGAACTGGCTTAGATGAAGTCACTTTTGTCCTTACCAGTACATGTCCCTCTCCGTCTGATCCAAATTGCAAAGATCCACTTGGTCTCGTTGCCACACGGGCCACGCTTCTGTTAAGCAACTGCCTTCTGTGCAATCCTGGGTCTCTCTGCCTCTTCCCATAGGTCTTGTGGCACACTGGGATCAGTTGTCACACACTGGGACCAGGTTGTTTCAGAACAACCAGAAATGCACACAACTGCAGCACAGCATTGATACTTTTGCCTAGTATTATTTTTGCACTCTATATAAGCAAGTGATCCAATTCAGGATGTTATAATAGATGTGATATTTGTGGAGGGCTATCTTACTCTGTTTTGCTTTTACCCTGAGGTAGTCCTTTCTGTGTTTTGGGAGAGATTAACATTGTGCACAGTGGCACATGATAGGAGGCTGGGGCAGGATGATTCTTGAGGCAACCTTGAATATCATAACTGCAGCCCCATATTTTTAGAAGAATTAATATTATAACAGTGAGCTGGTAAATGCAATACATGAACTTTTCAAACAATTTCATATACTCGTAGAGCCATCAAAGTATACAAATTGTTGAAAATTCTGTATAATGTGGTTTTTCAAAGTGAAGTGGTAAAAGTACAGAAAAAAAAATCATCATTTTCTTCTGCCATTCCAGTCCCACCACAACTATCTGGCTTCATGTCTTTACTGTGTGTGATTTTCCTGAGCCCTGTAAGTAGCTTCTTAAATTCCTCACCTCTGACCTAGTTCTCACCTTCCATCCCTTCCTACTACACCATCCAAACTCCCTCAGGCAGATCTTTCTAGTGAGCATTCTTCCTCCTCTGCTTGAAAAGCAGTCATTGGTGCTAACTGCCTAAAATATAGACTCCAAAGGGAAGTAGGAATGGCATGGGAAAGGAAAGAAGGGAAAAGGAAAGACATGGAAACAAAGTCTTTGTAAAAAGGGAAGGGCGGAGGGGGTAAAGGGAGGGCAGGGTTATGGGGAAAAGATAAGAACCAAGATACATCTTGTAAAGGTACAAGTTCCCGGTGATGAATGTAACTGTACTGTATACCTAAAAAGTACCAATAAATTTAATGAAAAAAATATAGAATCTAAACCTTGAAGGGCATTTAAAATCCTCTAAAACCTAGACCTAACCTACAGTGCCAGTCCCAAACCCACCACTCCTAAATACATACCCTATGCTCTCTGTGGGTCACTGTCTGTTTCTCAGAGCAATCGTGCATTTTTTCATGGGGGTCTTTCCACTCAGAATGCCCATTTTAGTCTTCACCTAGTTAATTATCTCATTTCCTCTCTGAAGCTGTCCTCTGCATCCTATGACTGTGCATTACTCCCTGTTGCTCCCAAAGGACTTTATGTGGATTAATAACTACTAGTTACTGAGTGCTTACTACGCATCAGGCACTGTGCCTAACTAAGCATTTTACAGACGTGACCTCATTGAATCTTCCAGCAGCCCTATGAGGTAATGTGGCATTTTCTTCATTGTTTTCATTTCTATCTCCTCACTAGAAGAGGCTAGTCTTGTTCATCTTATCTGAATCACCTCCTACTATAAAATTTGATGAAATGAGTAGCTCAACAAACATCTGAGTGAATTGATGAAGTGAAAAAAAGTACATTAGAGCGCTTTAAAAAGTAGCTTGTCAGAGAGGACTCACTTTCCACACTTTCACACAGCCAAAACACTGTGAATATGCTAATAACCTCAAACAAATCTCCCTCTCTTTGCCTCTGGCAACGCTGTCTGAAATCCCAGGACTCTCAAGAATGTTTTGCCCGTTTTTAATTTTCTTGCCTTTTACTTGTTCTACCCATCTACTTTTAGAACATCTCCTCTATACTACTAAATATCTTGGAAGAGATCCATCATTCTAAAACACTAGTCTCATCATATATTTCCCATGCTCAAAAACCAGACATTTTCTAGAAGGAATCCTTTCTCCTCAGCCTGAGTTTCAGAAACTCCCACTACATTATAATCCCTCAGTTCAGTCAGTCTGGAAGACCCATGATTGTCACCCACGTGCCTTTGTTCTTTATGATGGTCCACCCTACACTCCTCTTTCTCTACATTGTGCATAAAAACTGTCTCCCCCATGATGCTTCCCTAGAACACACCAGTCATACACGATCTCCTTTTCTCTCTGCATGCTTATTCTGCTGACAAGAGAGTTCAGGAGAGAGATTATGAAATGTTTCACTTATCTCCTATATTCAACCAGGAAATTAGCTCTTGGAAACATTAAGGTCAACTTTTCTTAACTGCTCACCTTAAAAATGATCCCTTCCTTGTGTCCCTCCCCACACAGGAAAATTCCCCTTAAACTGTGCTTCTACCTTACAGGCCTGCCCTGGGAATACAGGTGGGTGATCTGGAGTGGGCATCTGACCAGCCAGGCCTGCTTGTTCTCTGCAGAGACAACACTGAAGGAGCTTCTTAGCAAGCCGGTCTTGGCTCCTAGGTAAGGTAGCTGAGAACCAGAAGACTGCTGTCCATACCCAGTGACATTCCAGTGAATTTGTCCTGCAGATACCTGCTTGTTTGCATGAGCAAAAAGTAGCCTCTGGGTGATGATGCTTCAGATGCTGGCACAAACATAAACATTTTTGTGGGCAGCATAGGATTTTTCTTTCATAGTTGAGTAGGGGCAGGGAGAGCAGGGCTGCAGAATGAACCATGCATCTTTGGACGGGGCAGAATGAACCAAAAATCTTCCGAGATCAGAGGGGTTTTGTGTGCGCGTGTGTGTGTGTGTGTGTGTGTGTGTGTGTGTGTGTGTGTGTGAGAGAGAGAGAGAGAGAGAGAGAGAGAGAGACAGAGACAGAGACAGAGACAGACAGACAGAGAAACAGGGACAGAGACAGAGAAAAACAGAGACAGGCTGCCTGGTTCCAGTTAGCTTTCTTAATACTGGGTTTGGGCTCTATAAAGTCATCATTCTTTCAATAAATTTGAAATGAACCGTCAATAAAATTTTTTTTTTTTGCTCCAAGGCAAAATAATTTGTGTTTTAATCATCCAAGCCCTCAAGGCCAAGATGAGTTTATAGAGAAACTTGCAATAATAGGCACCCTGTGGATACATGTTGAGTGGAGATTGAAAACATTTTTTTTTTGAGTTGTGGTCTCACCATGTTGCTCATGCTGACCTTAAACACCTAGGCTCAAGTGATCATCCCACCTCATCCTTCCAAGTAGCTGAGAGTATAGGCTTCTGCCACCTCTCAGATGTTTACCAGTTCCTACCCATGGCTACAAATTAGTAGCACCGGAGACCACTGCATGCATCCCAGTACAACTAACTTGAAACTGGGTTGGATGGGAGTGTGTATGTTTTGATATTTTGTAAAGCTTCCCTGATGATTCTAAAGTGAGATCAGGGTTTACCATGACAGGGTAGGTGTTATCAATACACGACCTTGAGGGACCTCAAGCTGGCAGTACACTAAGCCACGTCCACGGATTAACTCCTCCACGTTGAATTATTTATCAGATTGTAAGTAAGGGTAAAGATTTGGACACCAGAGTAAGATAACAGCACGGGGAGTAGTAGAGAAAAATTTACAAAGAAAGCAAAGGACAATCACTGAGTTAAACACATACTTTACCACGCAACAAATTATTAGGATCTTAGGAGTAGCTGCATATGCCGGCAGCTAGTCGAGAAGGAAATGCATCATCACAATCAAATGCGTTCCAAAAATATGAAATTCTAATTAGAAGGATATTTTATAAAAATAATATTTTGCTACGAACTTAGCATGAAAGTCAAGTCAAGATAGAACAATATAACACCCTAGTGAGGTCAGCATGATTTCTAGGTCAGCATAATTTAGCAAGTGGTGATAACCTAATGTCTAATTACTGGTTCTATATAATGATCTAATTAAGGATGTCAGTAAGAGGGGGCAACATGAGATTCTAAGATTTATAAAATGTGTATTTTAAGGCTTTCTTCCTGATTTCCCCACAACTTTCCCAGAAATCAAATATGTCCACATCTTCCTTAAAATGTTGTTGCCACCATACCTCTTCTTACTGTTTACTTTCTTATATTGTGGCTATTTCAGGGCTCATCTTTTACTTCCTGTTAGTGCAGAGCTCCTTAAGATAAGTGGTAATGTGTTCACCTTTATATTCCTCATAAAATCCCTTGTTCAATTTAGAATAATCTAGTTTACTTACCTGTGTTAAACTGCATCAGGTTAAGTATAAATTCGATTACAAATAATGGTAAGCTCTTTCATGGTGGCTTAAACTGAGTTTTTCTTATATAACAAGAAATTCAGATATAAGTAGTGCAATGGAAGGATGCCAGTAACTTTGTTTGTTTGTTTGTTTGTTTGTTTGTTTGTTTTTCACTGCTTCTGTCATCCTTAGTGCTTAGCTTGTCAACTTACAGTCACAAAATGGCTGCTACCCCTATAGGCACTAACTAGGTTGCAAACAAGGAGACAAATTCAAAAGACCAAAAGGAAAGTTTTGGTCCAGTTTATCCTTTTAAAAAGCTGCCCTGGAATCTCAGCCAGTAGCAGGTCATTGATCAGAACTGGACACATTTTTATCTTTGAACCAATACTGGGAAATGGCTAAGGAGGGATGAATTAGGGATTAAGTTTGAGTCAGCCAGAAACATTGTGCCACAAGGTTTGATTCTAATTGGAATTGAAAGGAATATTAAAAATTATTTGACACTCCTACTGAGATCTGACAGATGAGAAAACCATGGTTCAGAAATGTCTGAGATTCATAGCCAGGTAATAGCAGAACAGAGACTAGACTAAGATCCAGCTATTAAAAGTCCTTGACCGTTGTGCATTCCATACATCTGTACACAAACCATTAGAAGGTCCTACTTTAGAAGCTACAAGTCATTTCCAGAGGCAGGGTTTAAAATATTGGAAATTTGCTTTGCCTGTCCCCAAAATAACTTTTCCAAGGAATAAATGGGAAAATAGGCCTAACAGTACTCCTAGGATTTGAAAGATGACAAAATAGACTATTTAAAATTTCCACGGAACACGTCTTTCATTAGTTGTCCTCTTGTTCTTTTAATATGAAAGAATTTTTAAAAATCCTAATGCAGAACAAATTCAATACACAATGAAAATCCTGAAGCGTTCAAGTTCACTGGGAGTATAAACTTAAAGAGTCTATCTCTCTCCCTCTCTCAGCCCTTCTCTATGTGCTGTCTGCCATGATATGAGTAGTTTTCCTCTGCTAGACCCTTCCATGAGGGTGTTCTTGCTTTGCAGCAGGTGACTATGGACAGAATCCTCTAAAAAGCAAGCCAAAATAAACTGTTCTTCCTGTAAATTGTGGGTATCAGGTATTTTGTCCTAGAGAGAAGAAAGTGACTAAAACAGATTTTTGGTACCATTTGATAAGTGGGATCATTACCATCACTGTACCTTACCATGTCATTTAGGAGCCTTTGCATGTAGTTCACAGGAGAAATTTGGAAAGGTTTGCAGAGGCTGGCTAAATAAGTCTTGAATGCTGCAAGCCAAGCTTGATAGATTATGGTTGGAGCTCATAGATAGATTATGGTTGTGCATTCTGATGCAAACAGAAATGCAGAATAAAGACCAGGCTCAGGAAGTTTCAGTTGGGAATGAGGACTTTACTGACAGTTGGATTTGAGACTCTGTGTGTTACTCTCTGGCAGGAAATTTGTCTACATTTTGCCCATGTCTTGAGATTTTGTGGGAGACTAAGGGCAGTGGACTAATTAATCTAGCAGAGTAAGTTTCAAGGCAGCCCAGTGTTGGAACTGTGGCATGATTCTGCTGGCAGCTTTTAGCCAGATCTACGCTGAGAAACAAGAGCAAAACATCTATTCAAAAAGCTTCCAGTTTTGCCAAAAAGAAGACACATGTAAAATTATGGCAATGGAAATCATGGATAGTGAAAATATTAGCATTACAAAGAAGCCAAATACTTTGCATCAGGATACTAGGAAAGACACCTTGAGGGAATCTCAGGAATTGGCAAGACCCCACACTTCACAGGCTCCCAGGTGCAAAAACGAAAGAATTTGTTTTCAAAAGAGAGCTCCACAGCGCCAAGCCCATTCATGGACAACTAGAAAAGAGTTTTCCAGAGTTCATCAATTGAAGCACTTGAAGACCTCTGCAACCAAGATCCAACAGGGTTTAGCTACTGCTTGAGTTGCTGGCAAACTTGGCATCCTCCATATGATGCTGGCCTTAAAAGCATGAAAAATTCAAGAGATGTGGGGTCTCAGAGGCATTCATCCAGATTTCAGGAAAAGGTCTGTGAGACCAAGAAGTATGATCTTGAGAGGGAAGACCCTCTGAGAGTGAAGCTGAAAGTGTAGTGGAGATCCCAGGAAGTTGCAGATACCAGGACTATGGAACATCTGCTGAGGAAAGCTGTAGGCAGTGAAAAGAGCCCACCCAAGAGAGAGACCATGTGGGCAATGCCATAGGGGCAGAGCCACCCAAGGCATTTGGAACTCACAATTCTTCCTGAGTGCTGGACACAGAGATATGAATTTAATATTTGCTCTGTTTTCACTCTTGCTTTGGTCCAATTCCTTTATATTTCCCTTTTGAAATGGGAATGTTTACCCTGTGCCATTGTATGTTGAAAGTATTTAACTTTGTTTTCTTATTTTTTCTTTTTTATTGAGTTTATTGTTACTTTTTAAGTATACAGTACAGTTATATTCATCATTGGGATCTTGTACTTTTACATGATGTATCTTGGTTCTCATTTTTTCCCCATATGCCTGTTTTTTTTT
>NW_022900917.1:595714-627182 GCF_012274545.1 Fukomys damarensis
CCCTTTTTTTTTTTTTTTTTTTTTTTTTTTTTTTTTTTTTTAACAGAGGCTAAGAGCTTTCTTTGAGTTTCAGAGAGACTTTGGACTTGAACTTTTCAGCAGTGCTGGAACTCTTAAAATCTTGGTGATTCATAGAGATGTACTAAATGCATTTTGCACAATAAGACAGACATAAGTATGTTAGGAGCCAGGGCTGGCATGTTATCGTTTAAATCAAGAATGTTCTCCAAAGTCTCATGTGTTCAGAGGTGGGGCTTCTGGGTGGTAACTGGATCCTGGTAGCACTACAGTTGATTTGCTGTTATGAGGCAAGACCTGGTTGGAGGTGGGTCACTGGGGATGGCATCTAAAGGATAAAGAGTTTAACCACCCTCTCAGACTCTTCCATTCTCTGTTTTCTGACCTCCATGATGAAAGCAGATTTTCCCTGCCAGACCCTTCCACCATGCTATTCCTGCCTGGAGTCAGATGCCTAGGACTGAATCCTCTAAAAACTGTGAGCCAAAATAAACCTCTCTTCCTTTGACTTACAGGTATTGGGTATTTTGCTCCAGTGATGAGAAAGGGACTAAAACACTTTGTGGATGTTTCCCAAGGGCCTCATGAGCTCATAAGTGGGGCCTTTGGAAGAGGATTGGATTACAGGGGTGCTCTAGCTCATTTGATGTTAGGAAGTGGGGCCTCATCAGGGTAGGCAGGTCTTGAGGGTGGGACCTGGAAGGATATATTTCCCTCTACAGTTCCTTCCTCCTCTCACTGCTGACTGCCATGCTGTGAGCAGCTTTCCTCTGCTCATCCCGTTATGTCATGCCTGGAAAACATGAACTAAAACTTCTAAAAACTGTGAACCAAAATAAACCTTTCTTCCTTTAAGTTGTGGGTGTTGGGTATTCCATCCCAGCAATGAAGATAGTAACTAAGACAGATATTTGGTGTATTATAACCATTGATTATTTTCCTACAAAGTTTTTTCTAAATTATTGTTGCTATCAAAAGACCTTAATCCTGACCCTTGACATACATACATACAGAAATACATACATACATACACAGTGTTTTTGCTAAATGCATACCACATAAAAATTTCCATAGCTTTTCAGTTTCTCCACATGGTTAGTTTTATCTATTTAGGTATTACTGGCACATGGGAGGGGGGTTATTTTCATTTCAAGAGTATTGATTATTACTTTTTCATAACTATGATTTTTATCATTATGGGTACTCATGTACCATTTATTTATTACCCTTTTGTGAGGAACTGTAAAAGCTTCAGTTCCTATACTCAGGAGTTTACAATATGATTTGTTAGGGAGATAAACTTACAAGCTGAATTAAGCGGGGTATGGTGATACTATAATTATGTCATCAGAGGCACTACTGATACCCCCACTACAGGGTACTAGTATAACAAACTTTCAGGAGGTTAGAACAGGGCTTGTACAATGAGACCTAATGCTCTTCTAATCGGGATTCACATCCCACACTATGGGACAGCGTATTCTGTACCTCTGAGGTTCAGCTCTCGTCTGTATTGAGGATAAAAATTAAAAGAGGCAATTATTGGATTATAGCAAGAATGAAATGACATAAGCTTATTACATTTCACACAAATAATAAATGTTGAATAACTGTTAGGCATTATTAAGTTTAAGTTGATGTATAATAATTAAACAAGACAATCAATATGCATCTTTGAAATAGCCCATCATCTTAACACAGAAATCAATTGTATTGATATCGGAGCCTGGATTTGGGCATTTGTATTTTTCATCAATATGTTACTACTCTTACATGTTTAGTATATATGATTTTATACCATTCATCCATTGCTGTAATGTGCAGCTATTTTAAATAATTTGAAGGATTTATTCAGCAATAATCTTGCTACTATTTGGAATACTGGTTTCAGTGAAAAAATTTTTCATAAGCTACCATTTTAAACAGAGAAAGATATAGCAAAGAGGTATTTTATCATGAATTTTGTAACAACCCTATATAGTTTTTCTAAGTCAGTTTTAATCTGTTTGGAGCATGTAGTTTATTGGTTCTATTTCTATTTCCATGGCAACATATGCAATCACTGCATACACATTCTGCAGCTGGATAGGCAGATGATCTCTGCTGAGACTTCAACTTGCAAATCAAGCGATGTATGAGTCAGAGGCATTTTTCTCCTGGAGGTAGAATATCCTGCATTTCTAGGATACCAGTCTCAGGTGATAGCCAAAACAAAGCTTCCAAATACAACTCTTTCTCCAGCTTTCTCAAAGAACAACTGAGACATTTTTACTCAAAGCACAAAGATACTTCCACTTCTGCTTTTAGAATCTGGGCTGAAGTTAAATGAAACATAATGGAAAACCACATACTTAATACTTGGTTCTCATCCATCTGTTAAAGGTTTCCTGATTCTGAAGTGGAGATTATAAAAATACAATTCACCTTTCTGAAAATAAAACTTAGATGACGATGAAAAAAGTCATAGAGGTTACTGCAAAAAAACGTAGGGACAAAAGGAACTTCTGAAGAAGTAACTACCTATGACTGTTTCACATTATCCTCAAACACAGATTGTATATTCATTTGAGCTCCTTCTAAACATAAAGGCAAGCTTATACAAAACTGACTCAGTTCATGCAAAGATACTTCAACCTTTTGTTATGGAAATGTTCAAACAAAAATCTTGTGTAATATGAATTTTTGTACGTACCTCACAGTTAACAAATATTACTATTTTGACACTTTTTTCTGTATATCCACACCATTTTTTGTCAGATTGTATTAAATCATAAGATTGAACTAATAAATATCTACTATCTCTCCAATTGATAAGGATGTTAAAAATATTAACAATGATGTTATTCTCCATAACACCTAAAAAATGAGCAGTTAATTCCTTACTATCAGAAGTATTCTATTTTGAAGATTAATGATATTAAAGAGATTGATGTTATATATTATTTAAATTCTTATAAATAAATGACCTCTATGAAGATTTTTAAATGTATTATTTTTCTCACAAAGAATAAAACACTTTGTCAAAACAATTTTGTTGTCCCAACTTTTTCTCTTGCTTTTTCTAGTGGAGGCATAAACTCTTAAAACTCAGAAATAAAAAGCAATCGATGTAAATAGATCAAAGACCTTAATAGACATGTCATCAAAGGCAATATGGCAAATAAACACATGGGAATATGCTCCACATCGTGTCACTAGAGAAATGCAAACGGAAACAACAAGACACTACTCACACCTATTTAAAATGGCAGAATCTGGGGCCTGGGATTTAGCTCAGCAGTTCCACCACCTGCCTTGCAAGCGTAAGAACCCGAGTGTGATCCCCAGTACCCAAAAAAATAAAAACTAAAAAAATAAAGTGGCAGAATACAGACTACAGAGTCACAAAGTGTTGCAAGGCTGAGAGAGACAAGCGTTCTCTTTTGCTGCCAGTGAGTATGCACAATGGTTTGGCCACTTTGGAAGGTGGTGATTTCTTTCAATCATTTTGAAGAAAATTAATAAACAAATTCTTACTATATAACCTAGCAATAATAATCTTTGATATTTACCAAAAAAGAGCCAAAAACTTCTGTTCAAACAAAAACCTGCATGTGGATGTCTACAGTAGCGTTATTCACAATTGCTAAGCTGGAAGAGAAGATGGCTATCAAGACTGGTTGGATAAACAATCTGTGGTACCTCAGATAATGGAATAATATTCAATGCTAAACTCAGTTATTCCAATGGCATTCTGACATTAAATCCAGATCTTGTGGGCTTTGCTAACATCCTAAATTTAGAAGGCAGCTTAGAGATGATAGAGCCTAAAACTTTTTCATGTTAGCAACAGGGAGCCTGAGGCCAGGGAGGCCAGATGTTCCTAGAAATGGAGTCAGAACTAGAGCTGCAGCTCCTGCTCACCCACCTAGCATCATGACATGATGCAGGAGAGGCAGTGTACATTCACACTGGGCCAGGGGCGCTGCGAGATGGCTTCCCAAGACATCGCTGTGACCTCAGTGGTGCAGGACACATTTAGACAGTGACCATGATACAAGCAAGGTGGAGGAAGATCGGACATGCCGTCGTGCACATCACGGTGTTACACAGCTCATGGAAAGAGGCAGAAAATCAGGACACCTGCCAGAGAATTTCAAGTGAGAAACTCCTCCCTCGATAAGGCAGTTGTTGATTTTATGAAACAGCACTCAAGAATGCATCTGTGAAAAGGACATCTATTTCCTCAACCTTAAGTAAAACAGTATTTGTTGGCCTAATGCCCTCCCGCTGTTTCTGTTCTATTTTATTAACAAATTCCCCGAAGGCATGTCACTAGAATCGTTTTAAAGGTGTAAATGGACACATGTGCCACCTTCTTGTGAAAAAAGCCCTTTGATAATAATGAGGAGGAAGATGATGATACACCTGTCCTAAAGACTTGACAGGGATTTAATCCAAATGCCTTTTGTTCTCCAGAAGCAACTTCAAGAAATGTGTTTTGGGGGCTGGGGATTTAGCTCAGCGGTGCCACCCAAGTGAAAGGTCCTGAGTTCAATCCCCAATACAAAAAAAAAAAAAAAAAAATGTATTTTGGGTTTTCAACCTCAAAATGGTTGAGCTATATTTTAAGTCCTTCTGACCTTTACTTATTACTAGCTATTTCTCTCATATATTTTACATTAACTTTATTTATACTTCTGTTTAAAATTATGGCACAATTTCATGAGTCTATAATCAATAAACTGTTGGTTGGAAGTAGGCCAACTGCTGAAAACTGCTGCCATTCATTCTGTTTCCAATGAGAAAAATAAATGACTATTAGAGATGTCACTTTGGTGAGGTTATTAACAACCTTAAATTGTAGGGAGGGTCCTCTGGAGGGAAAAAGATGATAAAACACGTTCGTGGAGATGGCTTCATAGTTTAAGCAAACAGGAGAGCCAGAAAAAGTCCCACCCAGCAGGAAATGGTCAGAACAGCCTTAAAATAGACCATTGCAAAAAGGATGAGAAAAAAACCCAACCCACTACATCAACTGAATTTTCATTAAATCTGTCAAAGACTTTAGCTAGAAAAACACAATACCAGGTAATCTAAAAATCTTTAGATTGCAAAATGCAATCTCGGGGTGGGGATAGGCTAATATATAAAATAAGGTATAGCTACTGATCACATGTTGTAATTATTTTTTCTCACAATAAACTTTAGGTAAAACCGGGCATGGAGGCACACGCCTCTAATCCCAGCAGTCGGGAGGCTGAGGCAGGAGGATCGCTGTGCATTCAAGACCAGCCTGGGCTACATAATGAGTTCCAGGTCAGTCTCAACTACATAGCGAGACCCTGTCTCAAAAAAAAAACAAACAAACAACTTTATGTATAAAACTGAACAATTCATAATGCAGCTAATGAATTTATTCCCATTCACTTAACATATACTACCTAGAACACATACTTTCAGATCTTTATGCTTCTCATTTCACTCATGCTGTGAACTATTAAAAATAGCCTCCCCAAAATATTCTGATATTCTGAAAACTGTTCATAATTTGTATTAGCTTTCCCCCAGTTATAGTTACAAATAACTAAGAAACATAATCAGTATCAAGTCACTGAAATGTATATAATGGAAAGAATGCGAACTTAAATGTTTCACATCCCAGCTGTTAGCCAGTGACCTCGGACATATTATTTAGCTTCTCTGAGCCTCAGTTTTCTATAAAGTAGGACCAGTAATACTTATCCTTTGTTCTCTTTTACCACATACAAGATTACATACACCTTCACTAGATGCATGGTATATGCTCAGTTGATACTTTTTCCATTTTTATGATGAGGATGTGTCCTAAACTAAACCTGAGTTTTGTACAATGCAGGCCAATGCTCTTTCCCACAGATACCACAGGCTACTGAAGTAAGCTGGAGAGTTACTGTGTGAAGAAATCTGGGAACAGATATTGGTCAATAGGAAAGGAAGCCCTAATACGTTTTAGACTATCCAGATGGACAGCAGGTAGCAAGAAGGCTGTGCATAGGCTAAGTATGGAAGTGATGCTTCAGCTTCTGTATCTTCTCTAGCTAACACATCATAAGAACCCTGGCAAGCACACAAGTAACAGTGCACTGAGGTGTGGTGTTCTACACTGCATCTTCAAGATATTTTCTCATAAAAATGGAAACAGAGTGTTTGTAAATAGGGGAGGATGGAAAGGATGAAGGGAGGGCAGGGGTGTGGGGAAAAATGAGAACCAAGACCTGCCATGTAAAGGTACGAGTTCCCAGTGATGAATGTAACTGTATGTGTACTTAAAAAGTACCAATAAACTCAATGAGATGAAAAATAAAATGTTGCTTTGTGTACTTTAAAGACTAAAAAAAAGGTATTTTCTCATAAATCTCAAGTTTTCTCATTAAAGTATGATAGCTTTTCTCTGCTACTTAATACTTTAATTCTCAATGCATACTGTTGAAACATATAAACTGGAAATAGTTAAGGAACTGGGGAGCATTTGTACAGAACACCACAACTGATTAATTTTAATAAGCAGGGCATATGCTTTAAATGATCTGTCTGAAAATATATTTTTATAAAACTCAGAATGGGCAAGGCAAGAGCTATCTCAAATATATTTACTTTTATTTAAGAAATCCATTAGTGGTTGGATAGAGTCCTATTTGATCAAGCCAAAAGGATTTTCTCTCTCATTTTCTACTTAGTTTCTGGGAAGTGCTTTAAGAATGCCACTATTATGGAAGCAAATGGAGGAGTTTAAATTCTCAGGCTTTGTCCTGTGATGTGAAAGGTCATTGTGTTGATCTTTTCCTTGATGTGATAAAAAACCTGAGAATAATAACTCAGAGAAGGAAAGGTTTATTTGGATTTAAGATCAGAAGTTCTGGTCCTTGGTCAATGGTCCCCACTGCCATTAGGCCTGGGGTGAGGCAGAAACAACATGGCAGAAGGGTGTGGCTGGGGCAAGCTGCTCTGGGCAGGGAGAAAGCAGAGAGGGAAAACAGCCAGAGAGCCAGGGCCAGGGCGAAGATTTCATCCCATGGCCATGCTCTGTAAACCCCTTCTCCCACACTTCCATCACCTTCCCAAATGCCATCATATTATGACCCCATCAATGGATTGATGAACTTTAAAGTTCACTGATGAACTTTAAGCCATCCTGAACCGATCACCTTCCAGAAGCCCCACCTCTGAAAATGTGAGACTTTGGGGCAACATTTTAGATCTAAACCATAACAACACCAAAGATCGCCACTCTGTATAAGAGATCATGTTTTAGAAAAATTGTATGTAGCTTCACACCCTTACTGAATGTCATTACTTATATATCATCATGTGAGGTTTGTATTTTGATTTTTCTTATGGACACTTCTTTAAGAATTTGGCTTCACATTTATTATTGACTTGTTACAGATGGTGGATTTTCAATTTAGAGAAATTAAATACATGAAAAGTCACAGGTTGATTGGGACAGAGATGTACTAGAAACCTTGTTTGATGTGTTTAGAAACAGTGCTCATAAGACCCATGTGGTATTCCTGAAATAGACATAAATTTTTTCAAATGCCCATCTTCTTGGGTAGAAAACGAACTGCCAGGGAAAGTCAGTAGGAGGCTGTCTTCCATGCTTTCTTCATCTACCCAGTCTTGGAAATTCCATGTGTTCAAATGACTTCAATCTTCCCACTTATTTATTCTGCAAGCCCTTTCTTGACCTCTGTCTTGAATCTAAACTCCGAACCTACCTTGCTAATTTCTGGCTAAAAAGATTAAACATGACTAAACTGTATGCACCTTTTTCTGAAATAATTTTCCTTCCCAAAATGTCTCTAAATCACTGTGGATTTTTCTTTCTTCCTCTTCTCCCACATCCTGTCAGTTATATAATCTTAATAATTGATTAATTGATTCATTCCTTAAATATTTGCTGGGTGCTCCCTGGCACCCCAACCACGAGGCTGAGAGCTAAGAACATTGAGATAAGTCCCTGCCTTTTAGTCTCACTGCACGTGGGTTTCATTGTTTTTTTGTTTTGTTTTGTTTTGTTTTTCCTGGTACCAGGGATCAAACTCAGGACCCTGTGCTTGCCAGGCAGGTGCTGTGCTGCTGAGCTAAACCCCTGGCCTTCAGATTCTTATTTAATGTCTTTCACATCCAATACATTCCTTCTATGCCCACTGCCAATATTTTAATACAATTTATAGTCTTGTTAGAGGAGGACCTTAGCAGGAATCCCCTAGCTGGTGGTCCATTTACTTCTATTTCTTTCTGCTCTTCCCAACACTACCCTCTTCCCTGAGACTCTGTCTAACCGCTCTGTTCACTTCCCAAATTCTGTGTAATACTCTTCCTTGGTCTTATGCCTTTAGTGGTTGCTATTCCTGGCAGAGTGGTGTTCAGTTCTCTTAGCCTGTTTTTCAAGCATCTCTACAATCTGCTTCTCCTTGGATTTCAGCCTTATTCCCTACCACAGAAATGTTCCTCCAAGCATGGTCTTCAGAGTCCTTCAATTACAGTCACACAGATACCTTAGCAGAAATAAGTTTCCTGTCTGCCAGGGAGTCACTGTCTCGCATGAATCTGAGAAATTGGAAAGCAGTCCCTGACATCCAAGAGCTGACCTGGCACTTAAGTGCCAGGCTGTGGTGTTCTCTCATTGAACACAGCAACTTCATAGATTGACAACATCACCAGGGCACACCATGGTCATGTAGCCAATCTATAATCGTGTATTGCATAGATGAAAAACAAGAACATTATCGAAACTTCAAGAACAGTCAAATAGCCTCCAACCTGGCCTATAAGATTGATTTCAGCTTCCTCACCAACTGCAGTTTTAACATGGCTTGTTTCTTCCCATCTACTGGGTAGAAATTATTAAGGATATAGCATTACCCCAGACTCCTGGCAACATCTAACTCATAGAAAGCCTTCCTCAGATCACCTAGCACAAGCTCAAATTCTTTTTTTTTAATGTTTATATATCACATTCATCATAGGGAATTTGTAACTGTACATAATATATCTTTTTTTTCCCATTTTCCTTCCCTCTCTTAAACCCCTTTTCTCCTCATTTGCAAACACTTTGTTTCCATTTTTTTCCTTCTATAAAATAGAAAGAAGCACAAATCCTTTCTGATACACTCTGCTGAGACATTCCATGGTGCCCCTCTTTGCAGTGAACCAATAAACTCAACTTGCAACCCTAGGGTGTTCCTAAAGCAGTTGACGCATCCCACGAATTCTCATTTTACTGAGCAGCTCAAATCCAAATTCAAGGTGAAAACCACTGCTGCAACCAACCTGCTCTCTAAATGCTTTGTACCCTTCAGAGATAACTCACCTCTTCCTCATCACTGAGGCTCTGAACCCGCTGCCGTCTCCCTTCATTGAACTCACACCAGGGAAAACTGCTTGAAGCCAAGTCCAAGACATCAGATTGCTCCTCATTCTTCAGCCTCAGAAACCAGGGCTGCTCAACATCAGGCTCTCCATAGAAAAACCAGTTCCAATCACTGTCAACTCAACAATCTTCCTAAACCTGACTTTGCAAATGGGCTCCTTTTCTTATGTCCTTTTGGTGACCACTGTGCTTCAAGAATAAAGTTCAGACATTTGACATGTTGCGAATGAGGAAGCAGGGCTGTTCAATGTTAGACCCTTCAGAGCCAAAGATAAGAAAGAGAATGAGCTCCAGGGCTACCAGGCCACTCTGCTAGGGCCAAGCCTAGGAAGAGATCCTCCAGGAAGTTTCCAGAGGCCAAACAAAAGAGGAATAAGATGGCTTCAGTGAGTGTGAAGAAATTAATGAAAAATAATTGATTAAAGCTTGTGAACCTACTAAAATTATTTAACTTGCTCAGATGGAGGTACATGTTGATTTTATTTCTAAGTGTTTATATTTTAGAGAAAGCATATATGTATATGTGTTTATGTGTAAAATAAGCATATATTAAACATTTTAAAAGTAATATTAATATCTTACTTTCATCCCCTTATTTGTTTATTCATTCCACAAATAATTCTGGGCCACTTTTCATGTGCACAGCACTGAGCTAGGGACTAGGAGTAAAAATTTTATTTAGAAAGGTCACTGCTCCCATTAGAAGCCCAGACTTTGTTGATTAAAAATAGATAATTAAATGAGAAATGACTTAAAATCACAGTGAGTATGGAACAAAGTACTACTTTGGAGGGATTCTTAGAAGAAACAGCTGCCAGCAGACACCTAAAAGATTTGAAAGTCACATTACAGAATCATTTAAGACACATTTTAAGATATTTTTAAAAATACACAATATATTTCCATTTTCCACTGTTCAAATAAAAATTTTTATAAACCAAAGCTTTAGAAACTATGTCCCAAGGCCCTTCCTCTTCTTTATATAGCCTGACAACTGGCAGCTGCCTGCTTTTAGGATATTGTATTTTCTTGTCTCCCCAGACCCATGTGATTTGTTTCCTTTTGTTTGAGTGACTTTTCCTGTCCTGAAAAGCATTATGTGTAGGAAGGTTTTACAAAGTCTTCTGTGTTAAGAAGTGTCACTTACTGTACAGCAGCAAATGAAAACATGGGCCCTCCACTGGGCAGTATCAGGACACGTGTAGTTCCTTCAGGGGCTGTCTTAATGTCATACAGAATACATGGGTCAGAAATAATAGTAAATTGAGCCCATGTCTATTTGAACTACGGAGCATGTTCTCCCAACATCTGACACCATCCTTTGTACCAAATGATAATGTATATGATACAATCACTTAAAATACGATTTTAGACAACAAAGCAATAGTACAGAGGGACAAAAGAGGGTAAAAGCAAATAACCCAGAGGACCTAAATCTCACTAGAGATAAGATGGTAGCAACTTGAAATGATTCATGTTTAGTAATCCAAAATTCTTGTGGTTTCAGAGAAGGTATACAGAAATAAGTGCACGTATACTCACATTTCAAATAAGAACTTGTGGTTGGAGAGGGATTACTGAAGGAGACATGATCCTTGCCTTAAGCAGCCTACAATCTAGCCAATGATACAAGACTAACAACAAGGAACAACCTGGTAGCAATTAGGGCTGGGCATTGGTTACTGAGGGTGAGAATGGATGGAGGCAGAGATGATCATGAGGAGGAGGAACATGTGTTTAGAATCTGGAATTACATTCTTTCATATGCTTTCAAATATCAAGTTAACTACAGAGAATATAATTTCCTAAAGGATAAAAACGCTCCCTATTTAAATGCCTGAAATCACACCTCTGACAACTTCCAACCCAAAGGTGAGACTCCTTCTTTGTCAGTTAATTCAAGGAAACCTCTAGCTGCACCCATTAAAGTCAAACTCGTCTGCAGCCTCCACTGGCCCTTGGGATAGAACATTCAGGCACTAACTTTCTAAATTGTGTCAGTTTTGCTAGTTCTCTGATCAGTGGGCTGGACATACTGAGTATTAAGACCTCCTAATCACGATGTGCTCTGTCTAGTCTTCTTGCTCAGATGAATGCTGGCTACCTTTTCCGGGCTAGATTGCCATGTTATGATGCCTTCCCCCTTGTATTAGTTGTCTACTGCTGCACAACAAATTTTCTCCAAGTCTAGTGACTTAAAACATCAGGCCGCTGTGTTCTCGCTAGCGTGGTAGAGCACCTCATGCTGCAGGGCATACTTCTCTTCCTACGATTACTTGGCCCAAACTTTGCAGAGCCTATTTCTTTTACTACTTTAATAAAACTTTGCCACCTTAAAAACACACATATTTATGATCTTACACAGTGTTTAGGACCAGAAATCTATGAGGAGGAGCACAGCACAGCTGGGTCCTGTTCAGTCAGGCTCTCCAGTGTGGCTGCAGTCACACTGGCACCTGGAGCCCCAGCCACCCAACTGCTCCAGTGGGGCCACAGCATCCACTTTCAAGCCACAGAGATGCTGGCAAAAGGCCTCCATTTCTTACCGCATGGGCCTCCTCACAGGGCTGCTGTGACAGGGCAGAGCGCTTCCCTCGGAAGCCTCCAAGAGGGAGAGCGCCAACCTGCAAAGCACGCTTCCTGAGTTCCACTGTGTTCTCATCTACTCACAAGGCACACAGTGCAAGGAGTCGGCACAGCCACAGACTTCTGGGTTTTTCTACACAGAAACTGCATACAAAACACTCCTCAGAAAGGTAACTTCTTGGTTATTCATTTGAGGTAGTCATCTTCATTTTCACATTTACTAACTCCTTTCATTCCTTGAAAGTATAACGAATTCTAATTTGGCTGTTTAGCTTCATGAAGTTAGTATTTTACACACTAGCTTTAAAACTGAGTTCATCTTCCTCCCACTGTTAGGTTTTTATACTTTACAGAATGAAAATATATCTTCTTTTCCTGGTTATTGGCTTCCACTGAAAGCTGCATGTTACAATTTCTTCCGAATTTTGATTTGTAAGGTTTCCAGGATAACAGCACAAAACATTGCTTAAATTCACAATGTCAAAGAGAAAATGGAAAATTCTTTCCCCTCTTTTCTGCCAACTAAAAATGTTCATATCCAATTCCACTGCCAGTCAGGCAACAGCCAAACCCCACTCACTGTAGAAAGGATAAATTGCCAAACATTTTCTTCCTTTACTTATATCCAATAAACAAAGACCTGTATTAATGTGAACATTAGTTTATTTCATACATAATTGAAATAATTTGGGGCTTGAATCTTCAGTTTAAAGGAAATAGAAATTCACAGACTGGAACATAACCTACTATTATGGTGCTTAACTCTGAGCAAGATTATTTTCAGCCAGGCATAATTGGATATTGGAATTTAAGGTCATGGTTTCTGCCATTCTGGAGTTTACAGATCTGGTTTAGTTCCTAAAACTTTAACTATTATCAGTAAGAAAACAAACAATGGAACGATAAAAGCCCTCACACCTTTCAGAAAGCACAGAGATTTTGTCCTTTCCAGTATGTATGTCTTCTTTGACAGGAATGAAA
This sequence comes from Fukomys damarensis, assembly GCF_012274545.1. NCBI lineage: Eukaryota > Metazoa > Chordata > Mammalia > Rodentia > Bathyergidae > Fukomys > Fukomys damarensis. Next base: position 608,697 of record NW_022900917.1, read on the forward strand.
GAATTGGCTGATGAAGAAATGATGCTAAAATACACAGTGTGGGACTTCAGTAGACTTCTGCATTTGTAGACTTAGATGTGGATCACTGGTCAAGTTTATGAGCGGATTAAAGATGGCACTGAGTTCTATCTTTCCTCCACAACTGTGCCAATTTCAGCAACAACTCTGAGCTTAACTTCTTTAAAAGTAAAATGAGATTCATGACTACCTATAGTCAGATATGGAAACAGATGTGTTTTCATGAGTCGGGTGCATTCAAATACTAGTGAAAAAAGACCTGTCATGTAGAGGTACAAGATCCCAATAATGAATGTAACTGTACTATACCTATGCAACAACTCTGAGCTTAACTTCTTTAAAAGTAAAATGAGATTCATGACTACCTATAGTCAGATATGGAAACAGATGTGTTTTCATGAGTCGGGTGCATTCAAATACTAGTGAAAAAAGACCTGTCATGTAGAGGTACAAGATCCCAATAATGAATGTAACTGTACTATATACCTAAAATGTACCAATAAACTCAATCTAAAAAAAATACTAGTGAAAAGAGTAGCTTAAAGTAGGCATTCAAGAAATTTCATCCTCACCCTTCTTGCCTATTATCACCATGTTCTGGAAACAATTCTGCCACGGTGCTCTGTCACACAGTTGTTCCCTTATTTTCTGGCTCTGCTGGAGAATCTGGGTGTGGAAGCGTTTCTACCTTCTGCTTACAGGACAGTATACTGTCCACTGTACTCTGCGCACTTAGGAGAGAAATGAGCTGAATATTTAAATACTCCCCCATGTCAACGCATGAGTTAGGAAATTATGTATATTACAATGCTATACTGCAATATGATACATCAGGTCCCAGTGAAGCTGTGGTTCCTAATTCAGACTGTATTAAGTTTCTCTGCTTAAATTTTATTACACTGTAGATCATCGATATCAAGTGAATCTAGCCAAGTATGAAAGCATTACTAATAAGAGAAAAACATTTTAATGTATCAAGAAACCACTCTATGAGGTTTTACACAAAACACACCACTTATTTCAGAGACATTTGTTGGAAAGTTGCTAGTGGAGTTTTATATTAATTTATGTTTGCCAAATGCTTTGCAATCACCTGCACTTCCCATCTCCAAAGACTTCTGGTAATGAATCAAAACAAATCACCAACTAGAAAAGTGATTTTAGTAAAGCAAAAAGCACCATTCACCATGTTACAATTGAAAACAGAAGGTAATGAGGTCTACCATCTCCCACACTGTCCCTTCTACTGTCCAAACAGCCACACGATGGTCTCAAACCACTTCCTGCTTTTTCTTTCTCCCACTCATCTAAAAAATGTATTCCCTTCCAAAGGGCCATGCTTTTGTGCCCTCTACTCTTTCCAAACTTGATTGTCCCACTGGAGTCTTTTACTCAAATCCTTTTCCTACTAGAACTTAATGTAACCCTCTCATCTACAAGCTTGGTTTCTTTGTCATATTCATGCTCCATATCTTCTTAAACAACATCAGCTATGCCTAGTCTTGTTCATCTCACAAAGGACCAATATATAAACTGGTCTATTTTTTAAAAATTCACATCGACAAATATGACTATGAAGAGAACATAATTTCACATGTTGAAAATGATCACAACTATCTCTATACATTAATTTGAGGAAGCTTTAGTAGATTTAGAAGGATGTTTGATGAATATGGAAAGAGGTGGATAAAGTTAGTAGATGACATTCCTATTCGATATATTTGTGTTATGATTGCCTGATGCCCTCTTCTCTAAAGACCATGCTGCTAACCAGGCTGGATGTTTGACTGGTCCATCAGGACACCACGCTTTGCAACCAGAATGAAGACACACAAAGCTTCTATAGTACTTTTTCGCTGACCTTCTGTCTTAGTTACTTTTTTGTTGCTGGGACAAAATACCCAACAACCACAAGTTAAAGGAGGAAGAGTTTATTTTAGCTCGCTGTTTATAGCTCCATAGTTGCCTCGCTCCAAGTCAGGGTGCATGGCAGAGGAGAAACTGTGTGGGGAAAGGCAGGCGGGAAGCAGCCAGCCTTCCTGCTTTCTTTCCCTCTTTATTCCATCCAGGCTACAAGCCTATTGTTTGGTGCCACTCACACCAAGGATGGGTCTTCATTTTTTAGTAAATCCATTTAGCTACCCTCAGAACTATGCTAGAACAATCAATGGACTAAGCTAGTTATTACACATCCATGATTCAGCCACCTCCACAGGTCCCCACTTATGAGCACATGAAACATGTGGAGAACATCTAGATACAAGTCATAATATAATAGCCCCTACCATATTCCTAGTACATCCTATGGAAAAATATTGGGCATACTCTTTAGCTACAGCCCTTATTTTCTTCACCCCGACACAGTATGATTGATTCAACTTAGTTTCATTCAGTCACTTCAACACAGGTATTGCTGTGTCACCTTAACTATCCACTTATAGACAACCACACTATTGATGGTTATGCCATGTTATTTCTCCACCATTTATCCTGATAAGATGTTTAGATAACTTGCATGCTCTACCTCCCATCCTGGTGATGTTGCTATGACAACAAGCTATGCAGTACCTCAACTCCAGTTTCTGGTTCTCTTGCTTTTTACACCAGGGAATTCTTGCTGCAGTGCCTATAGGATCTTGCTCAGCTATTTTGATTTCCACACAATCTTGGAAGTGTGAGGAAGGTAACACAATAGAGAACAAGAGATTCCTTCATTCATTCTCTGAGTGGACAGTTTTTGAGATATGTTCTTCACGGCATCTCAAGCTGCCCAAATACAGTAAGTCATAATGGCTGATAGACACATTTTTCAAAAATGAATATTTTGTCTCAGTCGAAAAGTGTAAGATTTAAAAAAAAGAAAAGTGTAAGATTTAGTGGGTACAGAGGGAAAAGGGAATAAAAAAGAATCAAGATGATGCTTTATGTACATGTACCTACTCCCTATGATGAAAGTAAATTTCATGTACAGCAAACATGTACTAATAAAAAATAGAAATTAAAAAATTAAAAGAAAAGTACAAGATTTAAGAATATTTTTGTTAAGTTTATTTTCACATTGGCAAGTGCAGATACTATCGTGATTTCCAGAAGTATTTCATCAGAACCCAAATTGTTATGCATGTTTTCCTGAATAGTGAAACCAATCTAAAATATCTGAACAATTTAAAAAATAAACACAATATGAGAAAAAAATTTACTGAGAAAAACAAGTAAAGCCAATGTTAAATTGTCTGCACAATTTTGCTCTGCTCAATGTTTTTGAAAAAGTGAAAACTAGAAGAGTTTTCCTTATAAACTAAATATTTTTCTTCTTAAATTTACAGAAACATGGTATGTAAACTAGTTAAAAATAAAATTACTGCTCTACAAATAGAAAATACATAAGAGTCCTCATTCATGACATGGTGTTTGAATTTGGCTCAACAGGCTTTCCAATTTAATACCTTCCCTTAAAGATGGACAGAAAATCAGGGGACAGACAAACATCTTGGCTATGTTAAGAACTTATATTTTAAATGCAGTCTGAAAGACCTCATTTTCATTTTCTAATATTAATAGAAAATACCAGTACTTAGTCCCTAAAGAAATATTACTCAAACTGCGCTGATTAGGAATAGTCCTATATGTGTGTCCAATGAACTTAACTCCTGTAATATCTGCATTTACTGATTTGTGCTGAAATTGCCAGGGTATTAGTTTAATATTTTATAAGGGTTTTGGAAGACTGCTCTTGAAATCTTCAGGGTATGGGGCTCTCATTTCTGACAAAAATTCTCTGTAATCTTTTCCTTGAATGAAGGTTCTAATTGGTTATGGCTATGGCTTTTCTTCATATACACAGTTTGAGCAATTTCATGAAAGGTTCACTTTTTGCTCTCTTGCTCAGGATAATTAAAACTGTACACCATATTTTGTCACTAATTGTCTCTGTCCTAGATGCACTGACATAATCTGTTCTCCCAACTTAGTTACCTAGTCACCATAGTTATTTTTAAACAGGAAGAGTTTTCATCTGAATATTGTACTCCAGTGTACTTAATTTGTGCAATAAATAGTTCCATTGATCTTATTTTTTCTTTGTATTATTTTTATATTTTTATTTCTTTGATATTGTGGCTTACACATTCATAGGGCATTTTGATATTGACTATTGACAAATATATGCTCAAATAATAAACTTTATTATACTAATGGTAAATTAATTTAGGTGAATAATAAGTTTATATTCAGACTTAGGATCTGATTCCCTTTCTCCAAATTGATGATGTATAATTTTATTCTCACTTGATGATAAGAAACAGTAATCTTTATTTCTTATTTTCCATAGCAACATTCATGGACATAAGAGATTGTAAGAACACTGATGACATTATTAGAAAATTTGGCTGGGGATTTAGTTCAGTGGTTCCGCAGCCTGCCGTGCAAGCACAGGGTCCCAAGTTCGATCCCCAGGACAAAAAAAAAAAGAAAGAAAGAAAGAAAGAAAGAAAGGAAGGAAGAAAGAAAGAAAGAAAGAAAGAAAGAAAGAAAGAAAGAAAGAAAGAAAGAAAGAAAGAAAGAAAGAAAGAAAGAAAATTTGCTATAACCAAAACTTCTATGAAGAAAGTATACAGCTGATTTTATAACTGTCATAACCAGATTCTCAAAGTTGCACAAAAATAAAAATAATCAGAGTAACTACCAATTACTGAGAACTTCTTTGTTGGGCATCTATGGCAAAAAAATAATAATAATTTGACCTCTTCAGCCATTCCTTCTCTATGGGGTATTTCCATTAACATACTATACTAATCCCCACCTTCAAAAAACAGGTTATCTGTGCCTATTCCCTCAAGCTACTTTCTTTTCCTCCCCTCCCTTTTACAGCAAAATACAGATACTGTGCCAGCTAGGTGGCAACAGCTTGCAGGGCTGGAGAAAGGTTTTTCAAAAGGCTGTATACGCTTTGAATCAGTGTCTACTATAGTGGTACTATGCCTCCCATAGCCAGGATTCATAGGTCCAGGAATCAAGGGGTGGAAATAGGAATGGTACCACTCACCATCACCCCAGTGATCCATTAACAAAACTTTTGCTTCCTGTTCCTGTGACCTTATGCTTTGCTGGCTTAGAAGTCTTAGTTCCACAGGGAGGAAGGTTTGTACAGCACAACAATGACGCTGCAGAACTCGAAGCTAAGACTTTTCCCTGGTCATTTTGGTTTCCTCATTTTTCTGAGGAAACAAGCTAAAAAGGTAGTCACAGCATTGGCAGGGGTGACTGACCCAGACTATTCAGGAGACTATAACTCCACAGTAGAGGAAAGCAAGCGTATACTTGGAATGCAGATGATCCTTAGGGTGCCTCCTATTGTTACCATGCCATTATTGAAGTCAATGGGAAACTACAAGAACCCACGCAGGATTACAAATGGTCCAGAACCTTCAGGAAAGAAGCTATGGGTCACCCCACCATGGAAATAACCAAGACTTGCTGAGGTGCTTGCTGAGGGCCAAGGGAATACAGAATGGGCAGTAGAAGAAGGTAGCACTAAATATCACCTATGACCTCATGATGAGCTATAGAGACAAGGATTACAGTTGTAATAGTTCTGTCCTAATATGTTTCCTATGTAATATGTTGATTAACTTAATATTGTTTCTTAAGTATTGTTAAACCGATGTTGTAATAATGTTCAAGTTATGAAATGCATTGCCCATGGAAATACATTACCATGCCTTCTACTATGGGAGGGAATTAGTGTGTTTCCATTTGTACACAGGATAGTTGTAACATGTTAAGTGAAATTATGGCCTTTGAATTAGGAGATTATGGTTTCAGGAACTGTGTCCGGTTGTCAAGTTGACAACAGATAAATTGTGATAGTTAACTGGTTGTGTCAACTTGAGCAAGAAATGGCCAATTAAATTGCATCAGTACAGTTCTGGGTGTGGGATTTGCTGAAGACAAAAGACCCACCCTTGGTATGAATGACAGTAACCAACAGGCTTGCCCCCTGAATGGAATAAAAGAGAAACAAATAAGGAAGGCTCACTTTTGCTTCTTTGGAGGAGATCCAGTCTTTACCTTCAGCTTAAACTCCACCTCCTGTCTTCAGCATTTCACTGCAGACCCTTTGGCATCCTGATACGGACTCACACAGGACACCACAGTGAGTTCCAGGTCTCTGCATCCTTTAGATCTCCAGCACACAGACGGTCCCTCTGCACTTTCACACCTGACTATGCGGTGGCGCTGTAAACCAATCTTGTAAATTCTTACATATCTGTGTATTTTGCATTACATCTATTTCTCTAATGAGCACTCACTGATACACTTACGCTTCCCCCCACCCCCATTTCTATTTTAACCCCCCTTTAACCAAGGATTTCATTTCAACTGCTTCCCTGAGAATACATTCTTCCAGGTCACCAATTCTCCTACAACCAGTAGTCATCCTATGTGATCGACTTACTGTTCGTTTCCTGCAGTAGCATTTGACAATAACTGATAAAACTCTATTTCTTGAAATAATTTTTTTCTTTTAGATTCAGAGACATCATACACTTTTATTTTTCCTCCTCATGACCAACCACTTTCACTTTTTAAAAATTTCCCTGACATTTTCTATTCTCCTTGGCCTCAATTTTTTTTTTAATTCTTTGTGCTATTTCCTGTGCTACTGAGGTTTTGTTCAAGTCTTTTCCTATGTCAATGTCTTCATGAGTTCTATCCAACTTATCTTCCAGCAAGTTTAGTTTTCTGTTTTAATATTTATATCTTTAATCCACTTCAATTTAGTATACTACAAGGTGATAGACAAGAGTCTAGTTTTAATCTTTGGTAGGTTGAAATTCAGTTTTTCCAACACCATTAATTAAATAGGCTATCTTTCCCCCAGTGACGATGGATGTCAAAAATGAGGTAACTGAATATGTCTGGGGTTGTTTCTGCATTTTCTAATCAATTCCACTGATCCTCGGGTCTGTTTCTTTGCCAGTACCATGCTGTTTTTAGCATAGTGGCTTTTTAGCATAGTTTCAAGTTGGGGATTGTGTTATCCCATCATGTGTCAGTTGCCTAGAATTGTTTTGCTATTCTAGGTCTCTTCTGGTTTCAAACGAACTTTGATTGATTTTTCTTTATATTTTGTATTATTTATTATTTTGTATTATTACAATATTCATTTTTACATGAATATTTTTTGGTTATAGAACAAATCATCTGAGTTTACAGTATTTCTTGTGAGGAAATTTACTCTGATATACAAGTGCTTTAGATTACAAGTATGTTTCCAGAATGAATTATGCTTGCCAACCAAGGTTTTACTGTACTTGGTAACAGATGATCTCTAAGTTCCTGTTTTACCACAATTTTTAATTATTTTCTTCTAGGCTTATCTTTTTCTATACACACAATTTTTATAGTAAAAGTAATAGGAGTATTTTCTAGTACATACAAACTCAAACAGATGGTTGATCTAGCTTTGAAGTTTATCTCTCCTGGTGATGCTGAGGCAATCAATCATGTTTTTGAGCAAATACAGGCCATTCACTATGTTTCAGGATTCCTGCTGTTATTATTAGCACTATTGTTGAAATATACTATTTCATGTGTATGAGAAAAACAGGATTTATAAGAACAGCCTACCACTGTTTTGTAAAAATCATGGCTTGTAATTCCCTTAAATTTCCATAATGAAATCATTCATTTTAGAATCAGTTTCTAAGTGGATGTGTATGGGAAATAATGACAGAATTTAGACACAAGGCTGCAGAGGTATTTTAGATGGATGCCTCATTGTCCCATTATCTTTGTAGCACTAGCAAGAGCGGTGGTGATTTGTGCTGGTGCTATTGTTTCCTTGGGACAGACTTGGTTCTTCCCTGCTCTGTCTCTTCTTATCATGATGACAGCAGTGTCCAGATGCTACATACTCAAGAGGCACTGAACTCTGGTGCTAGACTCTGAAAACTCAATCCCCAAGAATGCAGCATCCATGAAGTAACTGGTTTCCTTCTGACACTAGTAAAATTGTTAAGGTGCATATAAATCAGGAGTCAAAATGAAAGGCCACAAACTCTCAAAAGTACTCTGACCCTCACAGTGAATCTCTGCTTCTCTATTTCCAAGACAGAAATCATAAAGTGTTTAAAAACAATTTTAAAAAAAAGCTTGTAACAATGCACTAATAGAAATAATGATAAAATGTTTAACTATAGTGCTTTGACAGCTGTAATATGGTTAAGAAGACTGCTCTAGATGGGAATAATAGCTGGCAATGTAACTAAGGACCAAACGTGTGAAGTGTCTTACTGTAAAAAGGTGAGATGAATGTTTTATACTTGGGGCAATAGTCTCTTCCATTGTTTCCATTTTTCCCATTTTTTCTTTGCTTTCACGCCCTCCCTCTCCCTTTCCCTCCTTTCCTTCCCATAGAAGTTCACATTTCTACATATTCACAAAGCAATCACTACAGAATCTCAAAGTACCATTTACCTGAATCACCAGCCTTCTAAGGAAATAAAAATTTAAAATCTACAATGAATTTTATTTTTATCAAAGATGAAACAGCAGTCCAGCAAGTTTGGCTATAGATAAGAATTCTTTTTCTACTAAAAAAGTCAAAACTATTCTAACCAAAAGTATGTGAAAGATTCAAGATGATCAGTGTCCAAATTCCCTAACAAAAATGCAAAACAATCTACTTCAATACAACAGAAATATATAAATTATGGCTATTAGTGTAAACTAAAACTTATTTCCTAGCATTTGTTTCCTTTTACTTTTCAGTGAGTTGTGACTGACTCATAGTAAACTTGTTGAGTGCACATCTTGGTAAGAGTTTCACTTGTTTATTCATGTAGCCACAACTGTGACTTAAAGACATGGTGTCTTTAAATCTAAGTCCCCAAAGAAGCTTGACTGGAGCTCTGGCTTTCGAAGTTTCATTCCTGTTACGCTACATTTGACTACAGGTTTCTAGATGCTTTCTTGCTGAGCAAGAAGGTGTGTGACACCTGCTATCCCTGTAAAACTGTATGCTTTTGTGTTGTTTTTTTCTTTCTTTGTGTCACAGTCTCTTAAATGAAGTTTCAACCAGTCCACAGCAAAGTGAAAATAGAAAGAACATACTGAGCTATTTATAAAGCTAAATCTATTAAGGGATGTTCTTTGTTTTGAGATTGTGTTCTACTTTACAGACATCTTTTTATAAAATAATCCCAATACGTATTGAGGATATACTCCTAAGTGAAATAAATAAGTCACACATGTGTAAATACCGAATAGTTCCTCTGGTGTGAATAAACTGTAATAGTACATAAGATCCTAATGAGATAACTGACATTGTGAAATGGGAAGAAAAGGGCTAAAGGTGTAGGGAAGGTGGGATGGATAGGGGAAGGGTAATAAGGGAAAAGAAAAAAAATGTGAGAAAATGAAAAGATGGAAATAAAGTGTTTTTAAATGGGGAGAAGAGAAGGGGGTGAAGGGAGGGCAGGGACAAGGGGAAACAATGAGAACGAAGACCTGTCATGTAGAGGTACAAGATCCCGATAATGAATGTAACTGTACTGTATACCTAAAATGTACCAATAAACTCAGTTTAAAAAAATAATTCCAATAAGACAGGCATGATGGCCCACATCTGTAACACCAGCATTTGTGAGGCTGATGCAGGAGGATCACCAGTGTTCAAGGCCAACTTGGGCTACATAGTGAGTTTAAGGCCAGCCTGGAATACATAGCAAGACCTTCTCTTAAAAAATAAAATAAATAATACAGTAAGTACAAATAATAAAATAAAATACCAACAATAAAGTAGTTTTTAAAAATGAATTTAGAAAATTAGAGTTAAAAATTCTGTTGCTCTAATTTCTTTTTTATTATTATCATTTTTAAAATATATGCTGCTGGGCCGGGGATTTAGCTCAGTGGTTCTGCCGCCTGCCTTGTAAGCGCAAAGACCCGAGTTCGATCCCTGGTACCAAAAAAAAAAAAAGAATATGCTGTTATAGTTCGATCCCTGGTACCAAAAAAAAAAAAAAGTATATGCTGTTAATTTTTGCTTCTTTTTTATACTGGGGATCGAACTCAGGACCTTGCACTTGCCATGCAGGCAGCAGAACCACTAGGCTAAATCCCCGGATCTGTTTGCTCAAATTTCAAAAGACCTGGCCACCTAGTCTTTGTGTCTGTTCTCAAACACTGAACTGATTACAACCAGGTGAAGTAACTCCCACAGCCTGTGTAGTTCACTGCAGGGACATTTTCTCTGCCACAGCTTTTCACATTTGACTACAGATTTCTATCATTACAAAAAACATCATTAATTTATTTTCTCTTTTTACATGAGTAATATGTGCTCTCTTCAGAAAACTCTCAAAGAATGGGAAAAATCAAATGAAAACCATTAAAGCATTGTTAATATATTCATTTTCCTTCCTTCCTTCCTTTCATTTTGAGATCAGGTCTTGCTATATAGTTCAGGCTGGCCTTGAACTCACTATGTGCCGCAGACTGGTCATAATCTTGCAGCAGTCCTCCTGCTTCAGCCTCCCCAGTGCTTAGGTTATAGCTGTGTGCCACCAAGCCCAGATGCCCCAGTCTTTCCTTATGTACAATTTTTTAACAACTCAAGAATATATATTACCACCTGATATTTTCATTGGTATTTATTACTGTCTTTAAAAATCCTTTCAAGGGCACATAAAGAGTCAAGAGGTATAATGTAAATATACCAACTTCCCACCATGAATATTATCATTATATACTACCTACAAACATATACTTCTAAAAAAAAAGAAAAAATATTTTCAACATAGCTTTGTGAATGTATTATGAATGCATTACAGTATGACTTATTTTATTTCAAACTATTTTAAACATAGGAAGTTGTTTACACTTTTTAAAATGTGATTATAGTATAACACTGTTGTACACATTTAATAATGAAATTTTTGAATATTTCTTTAAGATAGATTCAGAGATAGGATGATTTATAAGACTTGGTATATTGTGATTCAGGTATCTACTGCTGTATAATAAGATCTCTACAACTTCGTAAAAAGCCAAGACCCATCACTTAGATTTTGATGTGTGGTGTTGATTGGGGCCAGTGTGCTCCTATCTTTTGTGAAGAGCAGCTGGGCCTGGTGAACTGGGTGGCGTGGCTCAGGGGCCTGGCTCAGGGGCCTGGCTCATGGGTTGACGTGGTCAGGTGGTTGGGGCTGCAGTGCCTCACCTCCACAGGCCTCTCCTTGCTCAGTGTCCAACCAGCACACAGGTATAGGATCCCCCAAGAGCAACAGTGGAGGCTACAGGCTTCCCAGGACATAGACCTAGAAGTCAAAACAAACCACAGGCTCATCCTGCGTCCAATTTCCTTACCTTTTCATTGTGCAGGCCCCAGGACTACAGTAGAATTAGGTGTCATTCTTAGCTTTGAGTGGTGAGTGAAAAAGAAGCTGGAAGTTCTCCAAAGTCACTTTCTCTGTATGATCTTTCAATGAAGATGACAGAGGAGTGGGGTTCTGGAGACTCTCACACTGGCATCAGCGGTGATCAGTGTACAGGGACCTCTAGAAAGTGCCCTCTAGAGCAAGAGAATATCAGGAAAATATCAGTTTCTGAAGATGCACATCCCAAGAAACAATATTTTACCAAAAAATTTAAATAAAGAACAAAAAGTGAAAACCTAAACACACACACACACACACACACACACACACACAAATTCGGTGTAGGAGAGGTCTATGTTTATAGTCCAATTAAACTCCATCACACCTCCTGTGCATACCTATCATTGTACTATCACTCTGCAGTGATTGGCAGGTTCTGCCCCTTCTGCCTAGCTACAATTTCTTTTATATATAAACTGCACTTTAACAATTGTTTTTACCCTCAGAATCTAGCACTGTGTCTGGCATAGAATAAGGGCTAAAAATATTTTGATAGAATGAACTGGAAATATAACTAATGAAGGTAGAAGTGTTAAAATGCAAAAGCTTTCTATTTTATGGAGTACATAAAAAGGTAAATGGACTAAAAATAATGTTAGTGTCATTTAGAAATATCTAGGAGAGATACCAAATCAACAACCATGATCATTCTGGTCACTGAAAGTGTCCACAATAGTAGCAATGGGAGCTACTATTCATCGGAGCACCCAATAAACATTTGATAACTGAGAATCAGGTTTGCACCTGATGCAGTTCCAGTGGGTCCTTGCTCATGCTTACTCAGTAATAGCCCTCTTTAAGGAAAACACTAGGAAGAGACTAAAGCAAGAAAGTCAGATTTTCCATATGAGGGGCTAAATCTCTTTTGTAAAAAGAAACAAGATCCCTTCACTAACCAACAAGGAAAATTCCAAGGGAAAAGCCAGGCAAATCAGCAGAGTTTCCAATCTGTCACCATTTTAATCTATCTTGTAAATCATTTCCAGTTTAATTTTAAAGGGACAAAACATCACCTTTTCCTATTTAAGAATTTAATAGGTGGCTCTCTCATCAAATCAAAATTTTCTAGTCTGGCTTTTCAGACTTTCACAGCTTGGCTGCATTTCATCTATCCAACCCACTGTCTATGCAACTGTCAGACTCAACTTCTTAAAACACAGGTAGGCTAATTCACTCTCATATTCAGAGATACTTTAAGGTGCTTCATGACCTAAAGTACACGTCAAATTCTTCACAGGAACTTTCTACTACTTGACCCTGGTCTTCTGTTTGCGGCTCAGCATTATAGGCTCCAATCTTAGCTAACTATCCAAATTGTCCTTCACAGGTATTTCTTACACGTTCCTGTTTTTGTATCCCTAGTATTGTTTCTGACCCATCTGCAGTACTCTGTCATACATCTGCCATAAGCGTTAGCTATATCAACAGCAAAGGCTTCCAATGAGCCAAGTATTTTAAATACTCTCTCTCCTTTGAAAACCAGTCTCTGGTGGGGGCCAGTCTGTCTGCTCTTCCCATATTCCACACAGGTTCTCATTCACTGAACTGTTTTCCATTACTTTTTTACACATCTTTTAAAAAATGTTCCCTGTACCCCACACCTATCACTCCATTTTTCTCCTTCCTCTAACTAGTACAATTTCTCAAAAGATCTGTTCATCTATTGTTATGGTTTATAGCTAGATGTCCCCCCAGCTCTCATGCACTCATAGGTGGGGCTTTTGGAGGTGTCCAGATCATGGGGCACAGTAGCCATCAGTGGATTAGTCTACTGATGAGTTTACAGCTAAACTCTCATGATGTTGGGAGGTGGAATCTGGTGGAGGATGTGTGTTGCTGGGGACATAGCCTGGGTCTCTCTCCCTCCTTCCTCCATTGATTAGTCTCTGCTTCTTTCTGCCATGCTATGAAGGTACTTTTCCTCTCACATGGACCTGTTTGGAGCCAGTAAATTATGGGCGGAAACCTCTACATACTGTGAGCCAAAATAAACCTCTCCTTCTCCTCCTTTTAAGTTGTGGATGTTGGCTATTTTGTCTCAGCAATAAGAGTCACTAAGACATGTATGTTGTCACACACTTTTTAAATCTTCCGAGCTCATTACAAATATTTTTATGCGCCACTTATTCAAAGTTCTCTTAGTCATCAGTTATCCACACATTTTCCAAAGTGAGCAGATCCTTTGTCATTTCAACCCCATGGCATCATTTGCCAGATAACTGCTTTCTGTTACTTGGGGTCCCCTCCTCTGGCTCTTGGGACACTGCTTTTTCTCCCTCTTCATCCTCCACCTACTGTCCATCCCTGCTGTCGTTTCCATACTTGAATTATCCCAACCTCGCCAAGTGCCTAAGATTTAGCCTTCCTCATGCTTTTCTTCAAACATTTACACAATGATTTTACCCAATTCTATGATCTTCAATTTCATCAGTAGGTTAACAAAAATAAATTTTTTATCTCCTGGGACCACTCCCTAATCAATGTCTACTTGGATGCCAAACCTACAAGATCAAAACTGAGCTCTTGATTTCCTTCCTCCTTAACATTTTCATGTCTTTTTCTTTTTCTTTTTTTTTTTTTTTTGTACCAGGAATCAAACTCAGGACACTGTTTGCCAGGCAGGCACAGTGCCACTGAGCCAAGTCCCTAGTCCTACATCTGTCATAGTCTCTTTTTTCTTTTTTTTTTTTTTTTTTTTTTTTTTTTTTTTGTACCAGGAATCAAACTCAGGACACTGTTTGCCAGGCAGGCACAGTGCCACTGAGCCAAGTCCCTAGTCCTACATCTGTCATAGTCTCCCCCTTTAGTTATTTCTTGGTTCTTCCAGACTTTATCTTTGATTCCTCTTTCTTGTCTACGCCATTAGCAAATTTGCTAGTTCCATATCATATTCAGAATTTTCCCTATATCCACAACTCTCACTGCTACCACTCTCATCTAGGCTATCATCATCTCTTGCCTATATCGTTTTAACTGATCTCTGTGGATATGTTTCCTCCCCCATACCCCTCAAAATGGTCTTCTGAAAGCCTAAGTCTGATTCTGCAGCTTTTCAGCTTAAAAACCTCAAGTAGCTTCCTGTGCCTTTTAGAGTACACCCAAAGTGCTTGAAGGTGTTCCATGGTCTGGCCCACCAGAACTCAAGGAGATACATCATGGCTTGTCTCTTCAGTTTTATTTACTTCACTAACTTTTAGTTCATACTTTCTCACAGGCTCCGACACTTCCAGGTTTTTCAAATTCTACCTTTTCACAGAGGTGTTCTCTAACCCGTTTGAAGATTAACGACCTCCCTTCCACCATTTTCCAGCCTGATTTATTCTTCATGAACTTACCACTGTCTGGCACATTAAGTACTTGTTATTATCTCCTTCCATTTTGAAAATTTGGGAGGGGTATACTAGGGATTGAACTCAGAGCCTTTGCACTGCAGTGTATCCTCAGCCTTTTTTTTTTAAGACAAGGTTTTGCTAACTCATCACATTGCCAGACCTCAGCCCAATACTGTTAATGTGTCACCACACCCAAATTGAACATAAGCTTTTTTAACAGAAAGTAGTTTGTTTTCTGTGCTGCTGAATTCCCAGGATGAAAAACAGTGCTTAACACATTGACAGGTTTAGAGTATAATGAATGAAAGATCAAAAGCATGTGTGGCCAGAGACTAGCTCTTATTGATTATATATTCCCACTAATCCCTAGCGGAGCACTTTACATACGGTAGAGGTTCAAGATGTTGGTCAAACAGATTTGCATCTTTTTTCTGCTTCTTTGAGACAGTCTCTGTTCCTTCTGGCATGCTTCTACACTGCTACCTGCTTCCTTCCCTCTCACACTCCAGCTCCCTTCTCCTGGGGGCCTGGATTTGTGCTAGAACTGGCTTTAACAACTCCCTCATTTTTTGTTTATATTTAATTACAAGTTTAGTTCCTGGGCTTCCAAGAAAATTCAAATTACACCTGTCATTCTTCAACTTCAAAAGTCACAAAGGGTATCTCCCATAATTCAACAACTTATAATATCATCCATTCTAACGTCCATTAATAGATAAATGAACAATTTGTGGTAAACCCATACAATGAAATATTATCCTGCCATAAAAAATGACCTATTGGTTTTTGCCACAACATGAATTTTAAAATCATTATACAATGTGAAAAAAGACACAAAGGCCACAGATTACACACAATTCCATTTAAATGAAGCCCCTAAATAAGGAAATCTATACAAACAGAAAATGGTTGCTTAGAGCTGTAGTGGGAAAAGGGCAGAAAAGGAAGTGATAACCAAAGGACACGTGACATGTTTTCCAAGTGATAAAATAAAGTTCTTAAAGTTCACTGTGGCCAAGAGACGGAGACCAGAGGGAAGGGAAGGGGACATAAGAATTAAGATGTGTTTTGTACATGTACCAACTTCCCACTGCAAACATAATCATTATACTGCAGAAGAAAAAAAATTAACTGTGGCGAACTGTGATGGTTCTGTGAATATACTGAAAACCACTGAATTGTGTACTTTAAATGGGTAAATTATATGGTATGTGAATTATATATTAATAGAAGTGTTTAAAACAAAAACTATAGTCCAACAACACAGACCAGAATAATATCCCTTCTGTAGCCTTTTATAGCCATCCAACCCCTCTTAACATCCACCTTACCTCCTGGCAACCACTAATCCATTCTGTTTTAAAGTTTGTCATTTTAAGAACTTATATAATATTCATATAGTAAATAACCTTTTGGAAGTTGACTTTCTTCCCCTCAGAGTAAGTCCCCTGGCAATTCATCCACATCATCATTTGTATAAATAGTCCCTTTTTATTGCTATATCTAGAACTTATTTAACTTTTATTCTTTATCCAACACATCCAACTCAAGAACAAGTCCTGTTAAGTTCTACTACCAAAGTGCACCTTGAATTTTGCCTCTTCTACCTATGTTGAATGCTCGCCTAAATTACAAGCCCTTACCTGGCCTGCAAGAACATCAAATTGATCTTGCTCCTACTCCTTTACCATGTAATGACCAGAATAAGCTCGAATTATCTAAAAGTTTTCATATATCATTCTCTAAAGTAAAAGC
Source organism: Fukomys damarensis (assembly GCF_012274545.1). Classification (NCBI taxonomy): domain Eukaryota; kingdom Metazoa; phylum Chordata; class Mammalia; order Rodentia; family Bathyergidae; genus Fukomys; species Fukomys damarensis. The sequence goes on from NW_022900917.1 coordinate 625,246, forward strand.
CTGTCTTCCTTCTTTCACTCATATATTCATTTAAAAACACTGACAACCATGTACTAGGTATTGTTTAGGCCAGTGATGGTGAACCTTTTAGTGCTTTTGATGATACAGCTTGCCACTACTGGCTTAGGCAATGCAGAAAGTTAAATATAAAAGACAAAATCCCAGGTCTTGGGATACTATGACTGCGAGAGCAAGCAGACAATAAAGCAAATGTAAAATGTGGTAAAATAAAAGCAGGACAGGGAGATAAAGTCTTTTAAGCAGATGAACTGCGCTTTTCAGCTCAAAGGAAGGTCTCACAGAGCAGATGACTTTTAAGCAAAGCAGAAATGAGCTCAGCCAACAGCTAAGTCCTGTAGACAAAGGGGTGGGAAACACTGTCAGTAGAGGGAAGTGTGAGCCAGAGAAGCCAGGACAGCAGCAAGGCTGAAGTACCCAAGGGATTGAAGAAAACCATAGGGCCGGGGCCAGCAATCAAAAGGAGATGTGGAAGACAGGGCAGAACTAATAGGTCCAGATGATCCAGGGCTTTTTAGGGCATGACCACATTTACATACTTTGAATAGACAATAAAGCTTAGTGGATTTTCAGCAAAATTTAGTAATTTTTTTTGAGACAAGTTGTTGTGAAATTACTAAGTTGCCCAAGCTGGTCATGAACCTGAGATCTTTCTGCCTCAGCCTCCCAGAGTGCTGAGATATAGGTGTAGCACCAATGCCCAGATGGTTTAGAGCAAAACTGCACTGTCAAAGTTATTCTAGTTGTTCTGTGACTAGAGCGCGGGAAAAAAAAGAGGAGATGCAAGGTGGAGACTATTTCAAAATTCAAAGTGAGATGATGGTGTTTGGAAGAGGGATGTAAGCGAATAAGATGTGTGGACTGACTGGACCTAGATGTGCCTGGAAGGTTAGAACCAAAGACCTTGTTGACGGGTTTGCTGCAGTCAAGGATGACCCTGAGATTCAGGGCTGACTGAGTGCTGGACAGTAGAGCGGTCCTGATGAGCCACAGGATGCTTTTTTTTTTTTTTTTTTTTTTTTTTTTTTTTATGTTGAAGTGCAGGGTACACCCGGGTCAGAACCGAGCAGTAGTCCGTGTCGGGGCAGTAGCAGGTAGCACCGCTGACTGGAAACCTATACCAAGGGCCAGGCCACTCCGGTGTTGGCTGCAGGACAAGGCGCGCGGGGGACTCGGGCTTTGAAAACTTCCCTCTCTGCAATCCCACCTGGTGTCCCTATGTCCTGTGTGGTCTCCCCTGCACTCTGTCAACTGCTCGACCGGAGCCGTCTTTCTCGTCACCCGCTCGGCTTCGCGCGGCTCTGGCCTGAGTCTTCTGACCCCCGGTTCAAGGCCGGCTGGGGCTCGAGCCGCAGCTCTTCACAGGGCCACGGGCGTCGGACACCCTCTTCTCCTCCCGCGGGTTTCCGGGGCGCGACGGCCTTCTCTCTGGGTCGCAGCACCCAATACTGAGGTCCAGCGGTAGTGAACGTAGAAGATGCCTTCACGGACAGGCACACCGCTGGCCCAAGACTCACCACACACTGCAGACCCGAAGGCTTGCTATGCGCAGTGAGGCCTGTGCGCATGCGCCGTTCGTCGCGCTCCAGGAAGAAGCCCGCTGCCGGCGCTGCGAGAATGACCTTGCACATGCGCAGTGGTTCTGCTGCCCGTCTGTCAAGCTATCAATAAAGTTTTAGTGAACACATACTCTCTCTCCTCCGGCAAGATGGCGGAGTACGACCTGACCACGCGCATCGCACACTTTTTGGACCGGCACCTGGTCTTCCCACTCCTGGAGTTTCTCTCTGTGAAGGAGGTGAGAAGGATCGGGGCTGTAAGAGGGAGCAGGGACGGCCGCCTTGCCCGGTGAGGGGACACTTCTGCGAGCCCCCGCGGAGCTCGGCGCGGACCGCGGGGATGAGGCCCGGGTTCTGCCG